>NC_087199.1:5335843-5348343 GCF_035594125.1 Scylla paramamosain
TATCATATAGATAATTCAGAGAGTCCTTCTTCGCTTGCAGGAAGCTCAGCTGAGAGTAAGCTTGAAAAAATGTAATTTCTCTAAGGTTAGTGTGAACTATTTACGACATATCATATCAGATAAAAGGTTAAGATCACAACCTAGTAAGATAGAAGCTATCAAGAATATGCCAGCCCCAACTATAGTGAAGGAGCTACAATCCTTTCTTGGAAATGACAAACTACTACAGAAAATTTGTGAAAAAGTATGGTAAGATAGCAGCCCCTCTAAACAAATTAGCTGTAGGTATGGTGGATGGAGAGAGGAATAAGAATAAAATAGCTTGGACTGATGAGGCTGATAAGACATTTAAAACTCTGAAACATGAATTGACTCAAAGACTTATACTATAATTCCCAGATATTAAAAAGTCCTTTTACCTCACCACTGATGCTTCAAATAGTACAATTCGGAGTGTCTTACAATAGAAAGATGATCAGGATAATCTCAGACCCTTAACTTTTTTCAGTAGAAAACTAGATAACTCTAAAATGAATTATAGCACTATTGAAAGGGAAGCTCTTGCCATTATGTATTGATTCAAGATTAATAGAGATATGTGCCTGGGATACCGCATTTTTCTTCTCACAGATCACAGACCTTTGGTATGGCTACTGACTACTTCAAATGCGAATAGTGGGGTTGCTAGGTGGCAATTGTTAATAACTGAGATTCATATTAAGGAGGATTATATTCCTTGAAAAATTAATATGGTAGCAAATCACTTGTCTACATTGAGAAAGCAAGAAGATGATGATGAAGAGGAAACTAAATGTTGAAATGAAAGATAAGGAAAATTATATAAAGGTGGCTCATTGTTTTTCTAGAACGGGGTATCAGGAAGGAAATAATGAGGGATGAAAATGTAAAAGTTAGAGCAGAGAAAAATGTCTCAGTTGATAAGGTTATAGGATAAACATTGATGTAAAATACTGAAAAGATTACTGCAAGAAAAAAAATATATATATCAATGAGCAGGAAATTAAGAGTTCAGTAAGCACAAAATAGATAGCAAATGTAAGAAACTGAAGATAGTAGAACTATCTCTAGAAAATAATAAAATGAACAAAGTAATGTAAAATTCATATGGTGAAATGACGTATCAGATGATAATACCTGAATCTTATATTCAGGATGCTCTGCACCTAGGACATTCCTTGCCAACCGCGGGGCATGGGGTGAGCAAGTTACCTTAAACAGGTGTCAGAAATTTACTTATTGGCCAAAAAAAAAAGGAAGATATTGAAAAGTATTGCAACTCTTGTCTGGTGTGCTGTCGTCTTAAACGGATGGGGATGCCCAAGCCCCACTGAGAGCATATCCGGATGTTGAAAGACCATTCCAGCGCATCTATATCGATATAATAAGTATCATGGAAACTCAAAAAGAGGATATATGCATTGTCTTGCTATTATTGATATGCTTACTAGGTATTTAGTCGCAGAGCCGCTTAGAACCAAGAAAGCTATAGACGTTGCTAGAGTATTTTTTTTGATTCAGTGATATGTAAGCACGAACTCCCTCAGATTTTCGTTACAGATCAAGGTAAGGAATTTTTCAATGCTGTGTTACAAGGACTAGCTGAGCCATTGCAGCTTAAACATGCTAAAACCACAGCGTACCACCCTCAAGCAAATGGAGTTACTGAAAGTTCTAGTGCAATTTTGATTACTTTGCGCACATTGGTGCAAGAAAATATTAGCATCTGAGACACCATGCTCCCCATTGCTACTTTTGTGCCTTCCACAAAACTATATTAAAAAAAAGTCAATCTCATCTAATCTATCATAGAGATCCTCCTTTACCATTTGAAAAAAAAAAGAAAAAGTTTGGTATAATATTCATGACTTTAAAGAAGAGATGGCAACATAAGCAAATAGAGTACATGCTAGATGTCAGTAGTACTTACAAGCTAAAGGAGTAGATGAAAAAGCTCAAACTAAGAGAGCTAAAGTAAAGGAAATTCAAGCAGAAGATAGAGTCTATGTCCGCAGAGTGCCTACAGCAGGGACAACCTCTAAGTTACAACCAGTATACGCTGGCCCCCTTTAGGATAATATATTGATTGGTTGTTTTAGCTCATGGCACCAAAACTTCGCGGTCCAATGGTGCCGCTAGAAAACTTTAAAAGTAGCAAACTTTGCAGTTTGAAATATTGATTTTAAGAACAAAATTATAGGTATTGTAAAAATGTTAAAAGACCACTAAAAAAAGTAAACAAAAAAAGGACATGGGAAGAACAATAGAAACTTAGCGCTAAAAAATGAGATGGTTGGTATATTAATGTTTTAACTATTTAGTTTTATTTAAAATGAGGGTGTACTGGCCCAGACCACTTTGCTTGTTGTTGTAAATTTCGTACCTAAGGCATTGACCCCAATCACCGAGATATCTGGCGTTGTTCTTTACGTGCTAAAGACACTGACCCCACTGACCCAGACTTCTGGCGTTGTTCATTACGTCCCTAAGACACTGACCCCAGTTAATCAGGCCTCAAGACCTGGCGTTGTTCATTACAAGTCTTCCTCACTTGCCTCAAGGTTCTCCCAGTGCAAAGATCTACTTCTACCCAATACTATATTACTGATGAAATAAATAAAATAAGAACAGTTAAAAGGTAATTTAGAGTTAGTTTAGAAGACCAGTCTTCTCCACAAAATTTAAGGACCTCATGTCCCGGGAAGAGAACCCTCTTCAAAAGTATCAGCGACATCTGGAAAGTCCATTCCTCATCGCAAAAGCGGAAAACATATCGCTGCTGCAGCTCCACCAAACAAAGGCACTCCACTAGAAAGTGTTGCACCGTAAGGGGATCTAAGCATTCATCACAAAATGGTTAGGTTTCCTGGACATAAGGTAACCATGAGTGAGACGTGTGACCCGTAAGGAGATGGGCCAATGCAGTCTCTGAGTGGCGCTCCTGCACATGGGCGGAAAGTTACGGAAGTTATTTCACCCATCTTAGTGGTGACAAACTCATCTACCAATTGCCAAGGACTACCACCCTTGTACTGAAGTATAAATCACGAAAGGGAATGGGGATGGAAGGAGCAACTTGAGTTGCCGTCTCCTAAGCCAGCCTATCAGCCTTTTCATTCCCATGAACTCCCATATGTGCGGGTTCCCCAAGAAATTTTAAGTGATATCTTCTGCGCTGAAGCAGATGAATCCACTCTAAAACAGGTAAAATTAGGGGAGGGAGAGAAGAAGTAAAATGCTCCAGGGCGGACAACGCATCATGGGAATCACTAAAAAAACAGTAAAACTTGAAACTATTAAGGTAAAAACTATTTCTAGGGCAAGAAACATGGCAGATAACTCTCATAAAAACAAGAAACGCTCAGAAGGGTACCGCCCTGCAGAAGGAAGGAATATAACACTGTATCCCACTCCTGCATCTGACTGAACCATCTGTGAAGACAGGGATGGAGCCAGTGTGCCAAAGAGTGTTCCAGAAGTAAAACACGAGACTCGTACAGTGGTAATAAGTTTTTATTATTAACAACAGGAGGGCAGATCAATACCCGCGGAAACTGCCAGTACCCGACCCTTGGAAGGCGATGGGGTCAAATAAAAGATGAAGGCTATATCAAACTCTGTCATGGCAGACCTGACCCAATAGCCAGGAGGAGGCAGCTGCCAGAAGGAGGAAGTAGGCATCTGCCGAAACGATAATTATTTCCAGTGAGATCTAAAGCAATGGATCAGGGGTTGCTGTGAGCTTATCATTAAACCCACTCGTGACGTCACTGAACGTTTCCCTTTGTGTCTCACAACACAAGGGAGCTGTCACAGCCTGTCCTCTAAACACAACTCTCTTTCTCGATACAAAACTACAAACACCTAATAACACATGCACCCTTCACTCAAAATAAAAAAAATGATCATGGTGACTCCTACACCAGCCACGGATTCCCCAGAGAGAGAGAGAGAGAGAGAGAGAGAGGGGGCGGGTGGGGGGAGGGATTGTAGATAGATAGATAGATAGATAGACAAATAATCACACACAAACACACACAAACACAGATGAACACCTATAAACACAAGGAAAACAAAAACTATAGATAAACACACACACACACACACATACGCACACACACACACACACACACACACACACACACACACACACACACACACACACACACACACACACACACACACACACACACACACACACACACACACACACACACACACACACACACACACACACACACACACACACACACACACACACAAACACACTGTTCTGACCTCACACAGGCAGGACGTGTGACCCTTGGCGCTCTCGGGCAGCCTCGGCCAGCTTGTTGGCCTTCCCCTGCCCCTAGTGATAGCGACCTTAGTTTTTTTTTTTTTTTTTTTCAACTCTTAGCTTTTAGTTTTAGGCTCGCCGTGGTGGAATTCCTGTACTTGTGAACACATTTAGCGAGTGAGTGGTGACACATAAAGAACAATGTGTGCCCCAGTGCAAACGTACGATCGCAACTACCTCCTAAGTCGCAGACGAGGATCAGGTTACCCGCCGCCCAACGTGATAAAGTGCCTTAAGACCCTGAAACTATTTCGGAACCGCGGGTCGAGGGGAGGGAAACAAGTGCGTCCCATCAAGGTTGTGACCTCAAGTGCCAGAGTTGACCGCAGGGTGGGAAAGAAGGAATACAGGCACATTGAAGTACCTCGGATTTGGTACAGTCTACCCTCCCTCCTCTTATTCAATGCAACATCTTTAGCCAACAAGATGGACGAATTAATCGTGACGGTGAGTTCTACCTGTGCAGACATTGTGGCGGTTACTGAGGCGTGGCAGATTGTTCCTGAGGTGTGCTCAATGCAGGACTACCAGCTCTACCATCACCTGAGGTCAGGACGCAGGGGGGGGGAGTGGCCGTTTTCTGCCGCTCTACCCTCTGCCCCTCACACCTCCCTGTCGATATTCCGGCCGGTGTAGAGGCCCTGTGGGTAAGAGTCACGCCCCCCTGCCATCCCAGCAACACGGCCTCCATCATTGTATGCGTCGTGTACCACACCCCACGAGCCACCACAGCACAGTTACTCACCGCTCACATCATCGACACTGCTGATGCCCTGAGGGTGAAGTATCCTGCCGCCAAACTGGTCATCTGTGGGGACTTTAACAGATTAGATATCAGCGATATCCTACACCAGCTACACCTCACCCAGGTCGTGGACTTCCCCACCCACCAGCAAGCCATCCTCGACCTTATACTGACAGACCTGGGCCAGCAGTACTCACCCCCCAAACCGCTGCCTCCCATGGGACGGAGCACCCACCTCTCCATACTGTGGACACCCACACCCACCACCTCGACCCCCCGGTCAGCTGTCACCAGGACCCACCGCCCCATGCCTGACTCAACCATGAGGGAGTTTGGGCAGTGGGTGACACAAAACCTGTGGACCGAGGTGCTGGATGTGGAGGACGTCCACTTAAAATGGCAGAATTACGTCGCCACCACCACAGAAGCCTTCCACCGCTACTTCCCAGCCAAGAGCGTCACAACGCACCCGTCTGATGCTCCCTGGATGACACCCCGCATTAAAAGACTCATGCGTCAGCGGACCTGGGCGTTCCACTCCTGCCCGGTCCTTTACAGGAAACTAAGAAACAGAGTGATCAGGGAGATTAAGACTGCAAAGGCAAGCTATTACCCAGACAAGATACACCACCTCAAGCTGACCAACAATAGACAGTGGTACGCTAAGATCAAAGCTTTGTGTGGCTTACAAAAGCACACTTCGTCTCTTCCTTGCACCTCACACCTTCCTGCTACTCTCGCGGCTCAGGAGATGAACGATCACTTTGCTGCTATCTGTCAAACCTTTCCTCCCCTCCACACCACTCTGCTTCCTGCCTATCTTCCGGCCCCCTTTCATCCCCCCAGTGTCCAGGCGGTGGATGTTTTTAACAGAATACTCAAATTCAAACCACGATCCACCACACCCACTGACCTTCCTATAAAAATTTACAAGGAATTTGCGGTAGAGCTAGCAACACCGCTATGCTCCATAATAAACGCTTCACTCTCCCAACACTCTTGCCCCGAGGACTGGAAGACATCTTACGTCACCCCCATCCCCAAAACCTCCAGTCCACAGTCACTCAATGACCTCAGGCCAGTCTCTATCACCCCCATCCCTAGCCTTATTTGTGAAGATTTTGTATATGACTGGGCCTACACCAAAATCTGTAATACCGTGGATATCAGACAGTTTGGAAATATCAAAGCCACCTCTACCTCCCATTACAAGACCAGCTTCCTTGAATTCATCCACAGCCACCTGGAGAAGCGAAACACCTCTCTAGCTGTTGCTTTTGTGGACTTGAAAAAGGCTTTTGATCTTGTTGATCACACTGTTGTCATCAGCAAGGCAGTGAGTCTGGGTCTCCCTCCTAACCTGATAGCGTGGCTAGCCGACTTCCTCACAGGGAGGCGTCAGGCCGTTCGCTATCAGGGCTCTGTCTCTACTTTCCAACAGCTGACTTATGGGGTCCCCCAGGGGACCAAGATGGGACCTCTATGCTTCCTCCTCCTCATTAACGACGCCCTCACTGACACCCCCCATCGCTGGAAGCATGTGGACGACTGCACCGTGGGCGTCCCAGTTTCCACCAAGAACCCGGACTACTCGCCACTGCAAGCGATTCTGGAGCGGCTGCAGACGTGGACGGAGGAGAGCAGGATGACCATCAACCACAACAAAACTGTGGTGATGCATTTCTGTACCTCCTCTGTACCAGTGCCCCCTCCCCAGCTCTCAGTGGGCCCTCACCCCCTCCAGGTGGTCCGATGTGCTAAATTCCTCGGAGTCACGGTGGATGACCAGCTGACCTGGAAGCAGCATGTCGCCAGCACCATAAGATCAGCTACCTACAGGCTGTACATGCTGCGCAGACTCAGGTCGCTGGGGACGCCGACAGATGAGTTAAGGGGGGTGTATCTTACTTTCATCCTCCCCAAACTCATGTACGCCTCCCCAGCGTGGTCCTCCTCCCTCGCACAAACTCAACAGCTACAGTTGGAGAGTGTGCAGAAAAGGGCGTGCAGGGTCATCCTTGGCCCTGCATACACCACCTATGAAGAAGCCCTGAACACCCTGAGGCTGTCCAGACTATCCACCAGGTACCGTGAGGCTCTGAAGAAGTTTGGTAGGGGACTTCTGAATCATCCACGTCTCAGAAACATGCTGCCGCCTGACGCACCTCGCCCCGCCCGTGTCACCAGACACCACAACAAGATAACGCCCCTAAGGGCGCCGCGTACGGACCGTTACAGACTCAGTGCGATTCCCACCATGGTGCGAGCCATCAATCAATAGTCCCTACTAGATTTGACTTCTAGATTTGACTTACCTTTAGGATTAATGTCAAGTATTTCCCCACCCCCAATGTACATTTTCAGTTTGTTGACTGCCTAAAGAATAAACCGTTTATTATTATTATTATTATTAAACACACACACACACACACACACACACACAAGTAATCACACAGGTAAACTCTTGCATTAGGGAGGTGAACAGAATAAAATAATGGTGAGAGAAAGTAGAAAGTCTTGTACAGTGAGGTGAGATGGATAGATAGATAAATAGATAGAGAGATAGACACAGGTAAACTCAACATGTTAACAGGCACGTGTAAAATCACCTGCCAGTCAGATAGGTAGAAAAATAGACAGACAGACAGACAGATAGACACAGATAGATAGATAGACAGATAGATAGATATACAGGTAAACTCATAAATACACGTGTAAACTCACCCGTCAGTCTCCACACACACACACACACACACGCACACACACACTCACACACACACACACACACACACACACACACACACACACACACACACACACACACACACACACACAGACACACACACGCAATGAAAGAAAGTCCTTGAGCTGGCGAGGGGGAATAAGTGGTCAACCTCTTGTAGCATCACGTGACCCTAGAGGTCTCACCTGCACTCCTACCCCTCCACCGCCTCGCCCCAACACCAGGTACCTCATCTGGCGGGGGTGGGGGGGAAGGGAGGGGCGTGGGTGCTGGTTCTCTCTTTGATCTGGTGGGGGAGTGGGGTAGGAGGAGGAAGAAAAGGAGTATGAGGAGGAAGAAAAGGAGGAGGAGGGAAATAAGGAGAAGAGGGCTGCACTACTTTTCAAAGGCTCTAGTTGAAGTTACACGCGGGTTTTTAAGGGTGTCTTTACAGTTGTAGTGACAGATTAACTGGATTTGTACATTGTTACGAGGAGAAACACTGTCAAGAATCCTGGTGGTCATCTCTGTGGCTCTGGCAAACAGTCGTGGTGAGAGAGCAAAGCGTTTTAGAATACTGGTCTGGTCTGATCTCTCATTTAAATATAACAGTGACTTGACTCACGACTACACCACATTGTTTATCAGTTATGCAGCAACAGTATGACACAAAGTGACGCGTCAAAATGCATCAATAAACTTAAAGTTAACAAGTCACCCGGGCCTGACACAATCTCACCCCGCATCTTAAAGCAAGCGAAATCCGAATTAGTTAAACCACTAACCATATTGTTCAATAAATCCCTGCAGTCCGGTACAATGCCCGAAGAGTGGAAGCTCGCTAAGGTAACTCCGATTAAAAAAAAAATAAAAAGACAGTAAATCTTTACCATGTAATTACCGGCCAATTAACTTAACCTGAGTCGTATGCAAAATGCTTGAAACACTAATAAGAGATAAACTCGTTAATCACTTAGAAGAAAACAACTTACTTAAAAATACTCAATACGGCTTCTGCAACAAACGCTCTTGTTTCACGAACCTCTTACACTTCTTCTATGATATTCTGAACCAGTATGACGAGAGTAAAGCGGTAGATATAATATATCTTGGTTTTCAAAAAGCCTTCAACAAAGTCCTCCACAAACGTTTATAAATTAAATTTATAAATTTATTCAATTTATAAATTAAACTAAAATCCCACGGTATCCAAGGCGACGTGTTGCGATGGGTTGAAAATGACTAAACAACCGTAAACAAAGAGTAGTAATAAATGGGAAAGTAGACTAACGTAACCAGCGGGGTGCTACAGGGATCAGTCTTAGGACCTGTTCTCTTCCTTGTTCATATCAACGACATAGGTGAGGGTGTTACCAGTATAATATCGAAATTTGCTGATGACACCAAAATAGCGAGTTCCGTAGACTCTAACGGACAAATAATAGAAATGCAGAAAAATCTAGGTAAATTGACAGAGTGGGGGCAAACCTGGCAAATGAGTTTTAATGCACATAAGTGCATTAAACGAGAAAGCAAAGTGTATTTCAAGTGGTACCCAAGTTAAAAATGTTGACAACGAAATTGATTTAGGAGTGACAATATCGAGTAGCTTAACACCTAGCCAAAAATGTTCACAAGTCGTAAAGCGAATAAAGTATTTGGCTTAATCGGCAGATCTTTTCAACATAAATCTAAGGATACAGTCCTCACTTTGTATAACTCTTCAGTCCGTCTCCTTTTGGAATATTGCGTTCAAGCATGGCGCCCCTACTACCAGAAAGACATTGATAAATTAGAAAGAGTTCAGCGCAGTAACAAAAATGATACCAAGCCTAAGAAACAAATCATACGAAGAGCGTCTTAAACAATTTAATCTTTTCCCATTAACACAAAGAAGACTAAGAGGGGACTTAATACAGGTGTTTAAAATCATCAAAGGCATTGATAACATGGACTGCAGTAAATATTTCACCATAGACTCTTCAAATTACACGAGGAAACGGTTGCAAAACTGTTGGGAAATCCTTCAACTTTCACGAATAAAAAAAAAAAAAAAATCCATCGAGTAGTAAATCTATGGAATGGGCTTCCTTGGGACGTGATAGACTGCAACACCGTACAGACTTTTAAACGCCGTCTTGATAAATATCTTGCATGAAATCCACAGCTAACAGAGTTTCTTTATTAGTGATTAACCTCCTTGCCCTCAGGAAATGGGGACACCTCATTTCACCTATTTCCTTTCTTTCCTTTAAAACTTACCTCGGTTTTTTCCTTTTTCTTTCTCTTATCTAACCCCGTAAGGTATTTCTTTCCGACCTGTTTTCCTGTACAGCTTATGCCTGAGAGAGTGGAAGGTGGGGAATGAGTCCTCTGCTTTCCTGTCCTTTTCTTCTACTGTCATCTTAGTAGTCCTAGGTCAGGTCACCTCGTGAGGACCGCAAGATCTGCTGTGGCCTGTTTTTCTATGTAATTCTATGTTTTTTCTATGTTAAATCAGTAACTAAACTAGTCCAAACACAATCCAACCTAACCTAACCAAACCTAACCTCACCTCACCAACCAGTCCTAGCCTCACCTAACCTAACCAAACCTAACCTAATCTAATCAACCAGTCCTAGCCTCACCTAACCTAACCTAACCTAACATCACCTAACCAACCAGTCCTAGCCTCATCTAACCTAACCTAACCTCACCCAACCAACCAGTCCTAGCCTCACCTAACCTAACCAAACCACCCTTAACCCAACCTAATCAAACCAAACCAAACACAACCTCACCTAACCAAACACCTCCAACCAAACCAGAGAAGGTGTGGAGAGAAACAGTGTGCGTGGATTGTTACCATTTTCACAGGTATTGTACGTCTCTCTCTCTCTCTCTCTCTCTCTTTGTGTCTTTGCTTAGTTTCCCCTTGAAAAAAACGAGGAAGAAATATAAGAATAAATGTTAGTGATTGTGTGTGTGTGTGTGTGTGTGTGTGTGTGTGTCTGTGTGTGTGTGTGTGTGTGTGTGTGTGTGTGTGTGTGTGTGTGTGTGTGTGTGGATGATTGCTTAATTGAGGGCTAGTAGTTTGTGTCAGGTGTGAAAGGGCCGGCTACACACTGGCGAGCTCAAATTCCCTCTCACATTCTTTCCTTGGAGTATAAGTGAAAACTTATATAGGTATGTTTTGTGTTGCAAAAGCGCAACCATGGGCTTAAATGGGTTAATTTTCGCTTTTTCCTCTTTTTCCAATCGATTTTGTCCCCTTTTTTTTTTATTTCCGTTACTTTCTTCGTCGTCCACTCTCCTTCCACTCCATCCTTTCTTTCAGTTATACCTTTCAGTCCTGACTTATTGCCATTTCTTCCTTTTCCCTTTCTTCCAATCTTTTTCTCATTCCCCTCTCCCCTTTCCTCCCCTTCCTTCTCACCTCTAATCTTCTACCCAACTTTCTTCCCAACCCTCTCTCTCTCTCTCTCTCTCTCTCTCTCTCTCTCTCTGTCTCCCCATCTTATCTCCAGGTCATAAACACACACATCTCTCCAAATTCTTTCTTCTCACATCCTCTCCCTCTCTCCCGCCTCCACTTTTCCCCGCCATGGCTGGGAGCATTAGCCACCTCGCCTTTCCTCTGGAGGGGGCGAGGCTGGGGAGAGGAGGGGTGGAGAGGCAGGGAGATAACGGCAAGTAAGTGGGAGGAAAGGAAACAAGATTTGGTGTCAAGATGCAAGCAGGAGAGGTCTTTGTTGTGGCGAGTGAAGGGTGTGAGGGGAGGGGAGAGGGGAAGTAAGGGTTTGGAAGGGGTTAAGGGGAGTCCAACAAGGGATTTAGGGTGCCGAGGGCATCTGGTGTTTTGGGAACGGTTGTAGTGGCTCGGGTGTTTAGGGTTTAAGGGTTTTGAGAAGGGTTTAAGGGTTTTGGGAAGGGTTTAAGGATTTGGGGTAAGTGTTTTGGAGTTTTAGAGAGGTTTAGGTGTGGGCTGTTTTGACTGTCTACTAGTACTGCTGTTGCTACTACTACTACTACTACTACCACTACTACTACTACTACTACTACTACTACTACTACTACTACTACTACTACTACTACTACTACTACTACTACTACTACTACTGTTGCTTTATTACCATCACTACTACCATCCCCCAGTATGAGTTTCACGCACACTTTCACTCACGTTACGGAGAACAAATAACATGTAAACCTTCTTCATAGTCTTAATTTAACAGCAGCAAAAAAAAAAAAAAAAGAAAAAAAAACAGACAAACAAACAAACGAACGAACGGCAAACACGCATCAAGTTCCACAAGTTCAAGAACCCAAAAGTTCGATTTTTTTTTTGTCTTTTCCTAAATTTTCATTACGAGATTTTTTCCCTCTGATTCCTAAACCAGCAAGAATAATGAAATAAACAATAAAAAAAAACCCTCCAGTTTCTTCCTGGGCAATCGTAAGCACGGGGGAGCCGCTTGGCACTTTAACCTTGCATAATGGGAGGAGTGGAAAGAAGAGGGGCTTTGAGGGGGCAGGGGGGAGGAGGAAGAAGAGGGAGGAAGGGAATGAGGGAGCAAGGGGGTTTCTGAACGGAGCTGGCAGGAAGAGAAGGAAGAGAGGCAGATTGCAGGACTTAGGGAATCAAGAAATGGGGAGGCAAGATGGAGGTTAAGGAGGAACATGCAGAAGGAAGAGGG
>NC_087199.1:5350843-5358343 GCF_035594125.1 Scylla paramamosain
AGAGAGAGAGAGAGAGAGAGAGAGAGAGAGAGAGAGAGAGAGAGAGAGAAATGTTAGTAGCTCAATAATATATATATATATATATATATATATATATATATATATATATATATATATATATATATATATATATATATATATATATATATATATATATATATATATATATATATATATATATATATATATATATATATATATATATATATATATATATATATATATATATATATATATATATATATATATATATATATATATATATATATATATATATATATATATATGTATGTATGTATATATATTCAATTTTGCTACACCCTGTAAATAATATTAATCCTATTATTATTATTATTATTATTATTATTATTACTATTATTATTATTATTATTATTATTATTATTATTATTATTATTATTATTATTAATGTTATTATCATTACTTTTATGATTAGTAGTAGTAGTATTAGTAGTAGTAGCAGTAGTAGTAGTAGTAGTAGTAGTAGTAGTAGTGGTAGTAGTAGTAGTAGTAGTAGTAGTAGTAGTAGTTATTATCATAATTATTGTCTTTATTATTATTTTTATGAGAAATAGTAGTAGTAATAGTAGTAATTAAACTTGTACAAACTTACACACACACACACACACACACACACACACACACACACACACACACACACACACATACGAGATCAGGTGACACAGGCTCAGGTCAGGTCTCTCACCACTGACTGTTTCATAAAGCCACAGTGATGGTTAGCAAGGTTCTCAAAAGTCTTTCTCCTGTCACTAATGCAGAAATGTTGTTAATCTGTCACTACAACCTTAAAAAAATAGAAAAAAACCCTTACAACTTCAACTAGAGCCTTTTAAAAGAGTGTTTCTCCTGTCAGTAATGCAGAAATGTTGTTAATCTGTCACTACAATCTTAAAAAAAAAAAAAAACCTTACAGCTTCAATTAGAGTCTTTTAAAAGTGTTTCTCCTGTCAGTAATGCAGATGTTGTTAATTTGTCACTTCAACCCTAAAAACCCTTAAAAACCTTGCATCTTCATCTAGAGCTTTTTTCTAAAAGAGTGTTTCTCCTTTCAGTAATGCAAGAATATTGTAAATCTGTTACTGGAACCTTAAAAACATCCTTAAAAACCCGCATCATTTAAACTAGAGCCTTTTAAAAGAGGGTTTCTTCTGTCAGTAATAAAGAAATGTTGTTAATCTGTCACTAGAGCCTTAAAAACACCCTTAAAAATCCTTACAACTTCAACTAGAGCCTTTTAAATGAGCTTTCCTCCTATTTCTCCTTCAAGTTCACCTACAATCCCCCCCCCCCCCTCTCTCTCTCTCTCTCTCTATCGTCATTACTTTCATCTTAAACTGCACCAGAGCCCTCTAGTGTTGCTCGCAGCTGCTCTGTAAGGTCTCCACGCTCTGAATCTGCTCAAAGTTTGCCATGTGTTGTGCCTGGAGTAGTGGTAGTAGTAGTAGCAGTAAAGGGGATGAGAAGTATTCCTTACGAGGCGAGAGACGTAGGTTAAAAGGGGACCTGATAGAAGTCTTTAAGTGGTATAAGGGTTATAACAAGGGCTATGTAAGCAAAATTCTTAGAATCAGCAACCAGGGTAGAACAAGAAATAACGGGTTCAAGCTCGAAAAATTTAGGTTTAGGAAGGAGATAGGAAAAAAATTGGTTCTTAGAGTGGTAGATGAGTGGAACGGACTCAGTAATCATGTTGTTAGTGCTAGGACACTAGAGAGCTTTAAGAGAAGATTAGACAAGTTTATAGATGGGGATAATTGATGGAAATAGGTAGGTATTTCATACAGGGATTGCCACGTGTAAGCCTGGTCGCTTCTTGCAGCTTCCCTTATTTCTTATGTTCTAATGTTCTTATGTTCTTAAGTAGTGGTAGTAGTAGTAGTAGTGACAGCAGTAGTATTAGTAATAGTATTAGTAATAGTAATAATAGTAGTAGTAGTAGTAGTAGTAGTAGTAGTAGTAGTAGTAATAGTGACAGTAGTAGTAGTGGTAGTAGTGGTACTTACGGCAGAGGCAGAATCTGTCCATTAGGAAATACCAACAGTTGGGCCGACAAGCAGAGTGGCAGGAATAGACCAACCACACTGAAAATAGTAGTAGTAGTAGTAACTATCGACAGTACTACAAGACTTCTGCTCTTCTAGACAGGGTGGAATCAAAAGCTTTTCGTCTCATCAACTCCTCTCCTCTAACTGACTGTCTTCAGCCTCTCTCTCACCGCCGCAATGTTGCATATCCAGCTGTCTTCTACCGCTATTTTCATGCTAACTGCTCTTCTGATCTTGCTAACTGCATGCCTCCCCTCCTTCCGCGGCCTCGCTGCACAAGACTTTCTTCTTTCTCTCACCCCTATTCTGTCCACCTCTCTAACGCAAGAGTTAACCAGTATTCTCAATCATTCATCCCTTTCTCTGGTAAACTCTGGAACTCCCTGCCTGCTTCTGTATTTCCACCTTCCAATGACTTAAATTCCTTCAAGAGGGAGGTTTCAAGACACTTATCCACCAGTTTTTGACCACTGCTTTGACCCTTTTATGGGACTGGCATTTCAGTGGGCATTTTTTTTTATTAGATTTTTGTTGTTCTTGGCCAGTGTCCTTCCTACATAAAAAGAAAAAAAAATACAAACACTTCAGTAACACTTAACACTTACGCCGAGTGCACAGCGGAAGTTTTTGATGTCAAACTTTCCAACTTTTCCCAAAATCTCGAGGAACTTGAAGTGACATTCGTAATCGAAGAACGCCGCGAATTTCTTAAAGTTTCCCTGCAAAGCCTTACGTAACGTTTCCTGTTTGGTGGTGTTGATGACGTAGGCCGGTAGAAATTTATGTAGACCGACTTCCTTCTCCAGGTGCTCAAGATTTGACTTCTTGTCCATCGCGCATCCATTCATCCGCTGCGGAGAAAACGGGGCTGTCAGTTTTGCCGTTGCAGGGGGTACCGCTCAGATTTGAAAGGGGACCTAAATCGTGTTGTTTTACCGCAGTTTTACCTTAAAGACTCGCTTGATTTCGATGCAAGCGAGCTGGATGGTTGTGTCGAAATCCATGCCTTCTGCCGCCTTGCTTTCATCCTCCAGGTAGTCACTCTTAACCTGGAAATAGTCATAATAGTAGTAGTAATAGGGATAGTATAGATCACTCTCCCTGAAAATTGAAGGCTAGGTTTGCTTTTGAGGGTACAGGGATCAAGCCTTAACCCTTTACTGCCGAAGAGGACAAATATGTCCTCCTTGGAATACATGGTTTTAACTTTGCGGACGTCAAGTACCAGAATTCGCTCGCCGGTCAGGACATACAAGTCCCACTTCAGCTTTCGATCGGCACCTTTGTTTACACTGGAAGGGTTGCCGCTTCTCAGTTGAACCAGGACACTGAGAGCATGTGGACGCGTGAAGGAGGCTGCGCAAAGCAGCCACTTTCACTGCATCATGGATGTATCCCCAGGTAAAGTACAATTATGACAAAATTTGCTGTGATAAACGCACACCTAAAGATCATATTTACATCCTAAAAATCCTCATATCAGCCTTTGCCAATCATTTGTAGTGCTTGTTTAAAGGTGACATTTCTGTCCTATTAGGCAAATGAATACCATTATGTAAATGAGCAATATTTTCGTCTTTGTTATACTACCGATATATTTTTGCAATAAATGCAAATAGTTTTGTTACATATTAAACTTGGTTTGATTTACACTATAACACCATAGATGTGTAATGAATTAAAAACAATGAATGACAAGTAAATATTCTTGCAGGACCCTCTTGTTGCTGCAGTACTACTGCATTCTGCGGACAAAATAAAAGTTCAAACACCACCGAAAGGCTGGTGGAAACTTTGTTAGCTGCCAGTGATGCCGAAGTTAGCGGGGATGAGTGTTATGAAGTGGATGAAGGAAATAAAATAAAATCTGCATTTTGTTGACAACACGACACTAGACAAAACTGACAAAATATCCAAGGTGAGACCTCTAGTTAACCACCTACAGGAGAAGTTTCCACAAATCCCCACGACAGAAAACCTGTGTAGATGAGCAAATGATCCCTTCCAAGGTCAGTCATGTATGACAGCATTGTGAAGAGAATAAGGAAGTGAAAGGAAGATATGAAGAGAGAGGTAAACATTCAAGAAAAAAAAAATCTCATAAATGGGGTTATAAGATATTTGTGTTGGCAGACAGCATGGGTATGGTGTATGATTTTATGTCTTAAACTAGAAAAATTCAAGCTGTTGGCAAGCCTGATGTTCCAGATCTCAAACCAAGCTGGAATGCAGTACTGCATCTTGCTGAAAGTATACCGAACATGAAAAATCACAAATTGTACTTTGACAGTTGGTTCACATCTGTGCACCTCCTTGAACATCTAGCCTCGAGGGAAATATGGTGTTCTGGCACAGTGCAGGCAAGGAGGCTAGAAGGTTTGACGTTCAAGTCAGACAGACAACTTGCAGCTCAAGGTACAGGTTGTCATGATGAATGGGAAACGAAAACTGGGGACTAAAACTTCAGGTGTCAAGTGGATGGATACCAAGTCAGTGTGTCTTGTATCATCATTTACAACATCATGGCCAATAGAGAAATGTTCCAGGGACGACAAGAACACTAAAGACAGAGTTAAAACCCCCAGGCCCAATATTGTAGCAGATTGTAACAAATATATGGGAGGTGTTGATTTGTGTGACCAATTGCTTGCTTACAACCTTCAAAGCAAAAAAATACTATCAGAGGCTTGTATTTCACTTACTTGACATGACAGTGGTAAACTGTTGATTACAGTACAGACAATCAGCAACTGCTGTGGGAGTCCCTTCTCGTAAGCAGAATAGTCTCTGTGAGTTCAAGCTATCTATCAACGTCCCTGATGTGTGGTAGAAAGATGTGACAAGAAAAAGAGGAAGACCTTCAAATGCTGTGGACAGTGCCTTTGCTCAGAAGAGGAAAACTGGGGCAGCCACCAAGAAAATTCCAAGACAGTGTTGGGCATTTCCCTGCTTTCAGTACAAATAGGGGCACATGCAAGTTGCCAGGCTGTAAGGGAAAAGTACAAATGTATTGTATGAAATGCAAAGTTCACCTGTGCTGTGATGCAAGAAGGAACTGCTTCTATGATTCCCATGCAACATGAGGCGGCACACAAGGGTTGTGCTAAATAAAAAAAAAAAGGAACAATTCTTCGAAGTCAATTTATGGATTTTTTTTTTTTCATTAATCAGAGATGAGATATTATCACATGAATGCTCAGTACAAACATGAGAAGTCATTCACATATTTTTTCTTTCATATAAGGTTTAAAAGTTTAAGAAATCCTAAACTCATTGGTAATACTATTGAGACCATGAATCTGTCATACGCCTAAATGGACATTTATGTCCCTTTATGGATTTTATTTGTAATTGACCAATACAGATGAATAAAACGCGCCTGTATGTTTATTTTTGCCTTAAGAGAAGGGTAATGAAATGAAAGATTTTTTTTCTTACAGCCGGAAAATATTTCAGGCAGTAAAGGGTTAAAACTACTATTACCATTATTACTATTATTATTACTGTCACTACTACTGCTACCATCATAGTACAGTACTGAGTCACAAGTACTAATAGTGTAAAAAACATTGATACAGATTTAAACAGCATTGTGAAGAGAATAAGGAAGTGAAAGGAGGATATGAAGAGAGAGGTAAACATCATACGTCTGGCAGCGTACCTCAGTGATGGTTGGGTGGCCAGCTCTCTCTCTCTCTCTCTCTCTCTCTCTCTCTCTCTCTCTCTCTCTACAAGCTTATTACTAAAGGGATGACTGGTGCAAATAGTTACCAAGGCTTCAAAATGCGAATGTAAGAAATAATATGATTTTGTAGATAATGAATGAGTGAAAGAGTTTGCTACTGACTCACAGGTGGAAAAGGAAATTATTAAAGCCAAAGATGAGCTACAAAAAATAATGAGGAATAAAACATTAGAGGAAGAAACAATTAGAAGAAGAAATGAACATGATAGTGATGCTGAATGCAATAAAATGAAAAAAAATGCTTGGAAAAAATTAAGAATTAGAGGAAAAATTAATATGACAGCAAAGATGAATGCAATAAAATGAGAAAAATACTAAGATAAATGAAGAATTAGAGAAAAAAAAGAATTAGAAGGGAAATAGATATGATAGTGATGTTGACTGCAATAAAATGAGAAAAATACTAGGAAAAAATGAAGAATTAGAGGAAAAAACAAACAAGATATCACTAGAACTGAATGAAAAAAAAAATGTTGAGGAAAAATGAAGAATCAGAGGAAGAAACAATTAGAGGAAGAAATTAATATGATAGTGATGATGACTGCAATAAAATGAGAGAAAAAAAAATACTTGGAAAAAAATAAGAATTAGAGGAAAAAAAATAATATGATAGTGAAGATAAATGCGATAAAATGAGAAAAATACTAGGAAAAAAAGAATTCGAAGAAAAAATGAACATATAAGTGGAGCTTAATGCAGAAAAGAAAAATACTGATAAAAAGTAAAGACTTAGAGAAAGAAATTAACATAATACTGAAGTTGAATCCAATAAAATTTGAAAAATAATAGGAAAAAAATGAAGAATTAAAGGAAAAAAAATACATATAAGTGGAGTTCAATACAAAAAAAAAAAAAGCTGATAAAAATGAAGAAAGAAAGAAGGCAAAAATCTAAGAATTCTTCAAGGATACAAAAATGAATGGGAAAATTTTCAAACAAGAGGAAAATAATTAGAGAAAAACGCTTTGTTTTGAATGATTAACCAAGTGGAGTCCCTTAAGGTGATTTATAACTACAAAATGGCCCTGTTATGTTTGCTGATGACCCCAAGATTGAAATAACCGCAAAACGTCAATAGTGACTTTCAAACGCGCTGGATGACCTTGATGAGCTGAGCCGGTGTAATGACAGACAGAACAAGTTACAAGCTGAATGAGGATATAAATTTGGAAATAAAAAAGGGATTGAGTTTGAGAAAGAATTAGTGTAACAGGAAATAACAAGTGGAAATAACATTAATAACAGTGATGACAAAGAAAACAGCTGACGCCATGACGTATAATTGACGGAAAAGGAAACATTGACTCGTTTAAAGAGGAAAATGAGAGGAGAGTAAGATATTAAATATAGACACAATGATATATTTATGAAATTCAGTGCCAGGGCAGATTAGGTTGTGCTGAGTGTGTATAGAGAGTTGAGATGAAATATTATGACTTATTACTAAAAAATTAAACAACGACAGCCAGACTTAAGACTCTAAATAATAAGTTTCTTCTTTCAACCAATCACTTCCTCCTCCTTCTCCTCCTTTCTTCTACTACTACTACTACTACTACTACTACTACTACTACTACTACTACTACTACTACTACTACTACTACTACTACTACTACTACTACTACTACTTACCTGCTCGCAGAAGAAGTTAAAGGTGAGTCGGTCTTTGCT
>NC_087199.1:5360843-5540843 GCF_035594125.1 Scylla paramamosain
CCCGGCTTCCCTTCTCTCTCCTTCCTCCCTCCTACCTCTTCCCCTACCCTCCCTCCTTTCCTCCTTCACTTCTCTCTCTCTCTCTCTCTCTCTCTCTCTCTCTCTCTCTCTCTCTCTCTCTCTCTCTCTCTCTCTCTCTCTGTTGTCACTTTCCCTTCCCCTATTCCCCTTCCCTCCTACCCCTCCCTTTACCCTCCCTCTCCCCCTGCTTCCCTTCTCTCTCCCTCCTCCCTCCTACCTCTTCCCCTCCCCTCCCTCCTTCACTTCTCTCTCTCTCTCTCTCTCTCTCTCTCTCTCTCTCTCTCTCTCTCTCTCTCTCTCTCTCTCTCTCTCTCCCTAATAATGTCATGTTATTAATACAATGTCTAACCCACCTGCACAAAGAAGATGTTGTCAGTGTACAAAAGAGGAACACAGATGTGTTAATTGTCAATGTGTGAGACAAAACAAAAAGTGTATAAATTGTAGAAATGGAGATGGATGCCAAAACCCCCTGGGACGTGACCACCAGGGCAGTGAGAGGGAGGAGGAGCCACGGGACAGCCAGGAATCCCAGCAGGATGAGGAACAAGAGCGAACGATGGAGACAGAGATGGGAGGGGAGGCTGCCCTGCCATCAACACCGTCACAACACGCCCCATCGCTACCGCAACACAACGTGTACGCCGCGAGACATACAAACGGGAGGAGAAACTTAGTCTGGAAAGGACTAACAGAAGAAGAAACAACCATGTGGGTGAACAACACTTACACAGAATTAGTTGGGTGGTCGACATGTCATCTGTTCGATCCACCAAAGTGTGCAGCCACTAACAAAATTGTACAAGAGATGGTCATCCTCCTCAACAATTACTTACAAGAGTCACCCCTCGCACCGTATGCGATGAAATTATTCTTCACACTGCCAAAACTCTTCTTTCAAAAAACACATAGAAATGCGAAGGTGACGGAAAACATGAAAGCCGTCGCAAGAAGAGTGGGTCTATGGCAGAACAACCAACTGGATGAGCTCCTGGAGGAAGCCCGAGCCATCCAGAAGAGGCTGCCAAGGCCATCAGGAAACCAACAAAGGCAGGAAGACAAAGCCCGTAATTTCGCTGGCAATATGCGGCAAGGACAGGTGTCCAGGGCTCTGCGGGCACTTAATGAACAGCAGTCAGGTGGAGTGTTGCCCCTAACCAGGGAAACCATCCACCTGCTGAAGGAAAAACATCCTCCCCCCAGTGACGAGGAGGGCCTCAGAATGCAGGGGCCTTACCACAAGCCAAATGATGTCATCTACGAGGTGATAGCTGGAGAGATGGTCTGGAAGAAGTCTCTCCAGACACACGGCAGTGCTGGTCCCTCAGGACTAGACGCTAGAGGGTGGCGTCGCCTGTTGAGCGGCGCACTCTGTGGCAGCGCCGCTAACGACCTATGCGGCGCCCTTGCAGCACTGGCGAGGAAGCTTGCCACCACAAATTGTCACCACGTCGAGGCTCTCACAGCATGCCGATTAATTCCGCTGGATAAAAAGCCGGGATGCAGACCAATTGGCATCGGCGAGGTGATAAGACGCATCGTGGGTAAATGCGTCATGACGGTAGTCAAGGACGACGTAAGGAGGGCAGCGGGGAACCTGCAAGTATGTGCAGGACAGCAGGCAGGAGGGGAAGCCGCCATCCACGCTATGAGGGAAATGTTCAGTGAAGACAATTGTGAAGCGGTGTTATTAGTGGACGCCAAAAACGCTTTCAACACTATTAACAGAAAAACAATGCTTCACAACATTCGAGTAAAATGTCCCTCTCTGGCACAATATGTAGAAAACACATATAGTGACCCCTCGGATTTGTACATATGTAGTAATAGTGGTAATAGTGTTAAGGTGTTAAAGTCCATGGAAAGGACAACACAAGGTGACCCAGTGGCCATGGCGATGTACGCCCTCGGACTTTCAGTGCTGCAACAAGTTATCTCATATGAGAAAACGAGTGTGAAGCAAGTGGCATACGCGGATGACCTGTCAGGGGCCGGCAAAATAACAGACTTGAAAAAATGGTGGGGCTTAGTGAATGACAATGGTCCCATAATAGGGTACACACCCAATGCCGCTAAGTCCGTCCTTATTGTAAAGCCTGAACACTATGACAGTGCAGTGGATAGCTTCAGTGGCAGTGGAGTTATAATAACAAAGGATGGACAACGGCATCTGGGTGCTGTCATCGGAACAGAGGAGTTCAAGAAGGAGTACATAGGAGAAAAGGTGAAGGAGTGGATACTCGAGGTGGAAGTCCTGTCTGACATGGCCAGGACTGAGCCTCATGCAGCCTACTCTGCCTACACCCACGGCTTGCAGCATCGATGGAGATTCGCCATGCGCACCATCCCAGGCATCAGCCCTCTCCTTGCACCACTGGAGGTCTCGATAAGGAACACCTTCCTCCCAGCGTTACTGAGATACCACACCATCGGAGATCTGGTAAGGTCGCTGCTCGAACTTCCACCAAGACTGGGCGGGATGGGAATCACCTCCCCTGAGAAGTTGGCGACTGTGGAGAACCTCAACTCCCTCAATCTCACCAGGTCCCTCACAGAGAAGATCATTGCTCAGGACGCACATGGTGAAATAGCCCAAAGTGCAGTCACTGAGCAAGGACGAATTATATCTAGAGATAGGCAACAACATCAACGAAACTGTCTCGAAGACCTGATAAACATCCTGCCTGCAACCACAGTGAGAAAAATCCTCACTGCACAGGAAACGGGAGCCTCTAACTGGCTAACGTCATTGCCCATCAGAGCGAAGGGCTTCAGCCTCAACAAACAAGAATTTGTCGACGCCATTGCTCTGAGGTACGGCTGGCCGATGGAAGGACTCCCCAGTACTTGTGTGTGTGGCTCCCCCAATGACGTCAACCACACCATGACGTGCAAAAAGGGGGGATTCGTATGTATCAGGCACGATGAGGTGAGAGATCTGACCGCCAGCATGCTCAGGGAGGTGTGCCACGATGTCTCCACTGAACCGACCCTCCTGCCGCTAGACGGCGAGCACCTGCGCTACAGAACAGCCAACACCACCAACGAGGCTCGAGTCGACGTCAGTGCACGAGGGTTCTGGACAAGGGGACAGAAAGCATTCCTGGACATACGGATCTTTGACCCGATGGCCGCCTGTCACCACGAACTCTCCCTGGAGGCCGCCCACCGCAAGAATGAGCAGGAGAAGATCCGAGCGTATGGGGAGAGAATCCAACACGTTGACCAGGGCAGCTTCACACCTCTGGTCTTCACCACATCTGGCGGGATGGGCTCCAAGGCTCAGTGCTTCTACTCAAGACTAGCCGACCTAATGGCAGAAAAGAAGCACCAGCCAAGGAGCCATGTCGTCGCATGGATGAGGTGCCGTCTCTCATTCTCCCTCCTCAGATCTGCCCTCCTGTGTCTCAGGGGGACAAGGCATTCCACTCCCATACCTGCAGACTTAGGAGGCCTCGACTGCGAGGCTACAGTGGTGGAGAGTGGCATAAGAGTAGATAGAGTAGAGGTAGAGTGAATTTATAGTTAACAACTAATGTTTATATTATAGAGTATTAGATATGGTTGGATGCCACAGTCATTAGCGGGACCTGGGGCCTATGACCTCCAAGTAATGGAGCCCCTAATTGACACATCAATAAACATTGGGTGGAGGTATTATTATTGTAGTAGTAGTAGTAGTAGTAGTAGTAGTAGTAGTAGTAGTAGTGTCAGTAGTAGTAGTAGTGGTAATAGTAGTAGTAGTAGTAGTAGTAAGAAGAAGAAGAAGAAGAAGAAGAAGAAGAAGAAGAAGAAGAAGAAGAAGAAGAACAGGAGGAGCAGAAGAAGGAGGAGGAGGAGGAGGAGGAAAATTGTAGTAGTAGTAATAGTAGTAGTAGTAGTAGTAGTAGTAGTAGTAGTAGTACTAGTAGTAGTAGTAGCAGGCAGTAGCGGTTGCCAGTGCATTGTAGCTAAACGGTAGTTATTGTTGTTGTTGTTGTTGTTGTTGTTGTTGTTCTCTGTGAAAAGAAAGAAATTATTATTATTATTATTATTATTATTATTATTATTATTATTATTATTATTATTATTATTATTATTATTATTTTTGTTATTAGTGGTGGAGGTGGTGGTGGTAGAATTAGGGGGATATAGGTGGAGGAGGAGGAGGAGGAGTTATAATAATAATAATAATAATAATAATAATAATAATAATAATAACAAAAATAATAATAATAATAATAATAATAATAATATTAATAACAAACAACAACAACAACAATAATAATAATAATAATAATAATAATAATAATAATAATAATAATAATAATAATAATAATAATAATAACAAACAACAACAACAACAACAACAATAATAATAATAATAATAATAATAATAATAATAATAATAATAATAATAGTAATAATAATGATAATAATAATAATAATGATAATAATAATAGTAATAATAATAATAATGAGAGAGAGAGAGAGAGAGAGAGAGAGAGAGAGAGAGAGAGAGAGAGAGAGAGAGAGAGAGAGAGAGAGAGAGAGAGAGAGAGAGAGAGAGAGAACCTTATACATCCGTAGGGAACATCGTAATCATCAGGCGGTTCGCGCGCGCGCGCGCGCGCACACACACACACACACACACACACACACTCAACAGCTACAGCTAGAGAGTGTGCAGAAAAGGGCGTGCAGGGTCATCCTTGGCCCTGCATACACCACCTATGAAGAAGCCCTGACCACCCTGAGTCTGTCCAGAATATCCACCAGGCACCGAGAGGCTCTGGAGAAGTTTGGGAAGGGACTACTGCATCATCCGCGTCTCAGAGACATGCTGCCGCCCGACGCGCCTCGCCCTGTCCGTGCCACCAGACACCACAACAAAATAACGCCCCTGAAGGCGCCGCGCACGGACCGGTACAGACTCAGTGCGATTCCCACCATGGTGCGAGCCATCAATCAATAGTATTTCCCTCCTAGATTAGTATTACCGTTAGGATTAATGTTAAGTTTTTCCCCATCCCCTATGTACATTTTCAGTTTGTCAACTGCCTAAATAATAAACCGTTTATTATTATTATTATTTTTTTTTTATTACACACACACACACACACACACACACACACACACACACACACACACACACGTTCGCCAAAATGCGCAGGCCGAATATGTGACGAGCCTAGAAAGCGCTGCGCGATCTCCCGATTTTCACGTAGCTCCATTCCCGGCCATTCCAGAGCCTGCCCGTGGTGCGCAATATAAGAATCCTGCGCCATTTCGTGATTCTCCCGCGCTTTCTTGGAATTCCAGGATTACTGGAAAAGAGCAAAAGAGTAGTGGTAATGGTAATGATGATTGTGATGGTGGTGGTGGTGGTGATGGCATTGCTAAAAGATTCTAAAAATAATAATGTACATATTAAGAAACATAGATGGCAATGTGATGAAAAACTGCCTTCAGTAATTGTTTGGCCGATCTTTCATCATTATTATATTCGTCCCATAGTTTTACAAGTTGGCCGTGATGTTTATTATACTTATGTTGCTGCTTTCTAAAAACCTTCCCTTCTGACAGCAGCCGCACCTGTAAATTAACGATCTGCCTCATCATATAGGAGCTTTAAAAGTAAGTAAGAATTTAAGTTTCCTTTCCTTGCCTTTAAGTTTATTTTGTTATGCCATCCCTCAACATCATTATTTGTTCTGATGCTCCGACCAAAGACGCACCACGTGTGAGGAGGCTATAGTGCAGAATTGATCCACGTGTCTTTCACATAATTTAAAAGGCTTATGAGTTCTTTCACCCCTGCAGCTTTCCTATAAAACCTGATAAAAAGCTCTTCTATATGTTCCTGTGGCATGTATGGGAGCGACAACAACTGCCTTAAAAACTTGTGAGTGCCGACATCGTTTGTGTAAGAACTCTGAATACCTAATTCTTGCACTTTCCTCCACACAGCCTGGTCCCAGTGGAAAGCACAACCACGGATCGTGACATTTGGTAAAATGTCGGGAATAGCACGCCATACACTTCGTTCAAAGTTAATCAAAACTTCTTCAACTTTAAGGGCATGCTCACCTATCAGCTCTCTTATTTCACAAAGAACTTGTTTGTAGTCTCTGCGCCTTTTTCCTGACATAAGCGCAAACAAAAGGAGAACTTACTTCAATTGCCCATCATATTTTACAAATGCATGGATGTTGAACAGTTGTGTAAATGATTTGCGTACTATTTTGAAAGTAGCATCGGCATACCACTGCTTCGCTTTAGATAGTAACTTAAGTTGATCATCTGGGGCAAATATCAAATGCCATCTCTCTCCGACAGTGATGTCCCGTTGCAAAAAGTGTTCAGGAATGTGGGCATCGCTAATTTCGAAATCGAGGTCTTGCGGTTCTCGTGGTCGATTTGCTTTCCGTTTACTATTTCCCTGCCTTGCAAGATTTAATGGAGCCGGTAGACATGAAACAGGAATGGTAGGATTTACTTGCTCCCGAAGCACCTCGTCAACAATATCAGAAGCAGGGCGAAAGACGTCTTCCATTGCCTTTTCCTTTACGAGTGTACACACCTTACTTTTTACAGCATAGCTGGTCTCGGGTGGATGGCAGTGTTCAGCATGCCCTCTAATAAAAGAGTTACCCACTTTTTTTACTGTCGCCAGGCATGATATTTTTTTGTTTCTTACCACACACCACCAATGAATACTCACGTTAGTTTTCCTTTTTAGTGTGTAAGAGTAGCCGGTAATGTCAATAAGTTTCGGATTTCCTCTTTGTGAAGATGATTCAATCTTTTCATATGTTACTGTCTCCCATGACAGTAACATATGACAGTTTTTGTTGCCCTTGGCTAGTATCCTTCCTACATAAAAAAAAAAAAAAAATGAGGGAGACATTTCCATTGGCGTAGGATCCCTAATTGAAGAACCACCACTGACATTTGACACTCCACCTTTAAAAGAATCCAAATTCTCGCTATGCACATCACTCATTGCCACTGCATCCTCAAAATATTCCGTGTTTGCACTCGAAACTACACATGTTTCCCCCGGACTTTGTTTTTCTTAAATACACATGTGGCACATCCAATCAATATAACCCTCTTTAACAGCAGCCCTGTATTGCTCCCGGGTGATCCTACTTCCGCAGGTCAGGTGCTGCCAGTAGCTACATCCACCACATTGCAGTACTTTATGTCATATGTATAGAACACGTTACAGTTTGAAACATACAAGATTGTTATTACACATGACATGTGTGACATGTCATTGGAGTACTATTTACTTTAGAGGTAAATCTTCTTACCTGGCGGGGATGGACAGTTTCACAGCATATCAAGCACTGGTCAGCCATGTTGCCCTAGCTGCTTGAAGTCTAACAGTAGGTTTGTAACCATATCAATTATATAAGCTATGGTTCAATCTCGAAAATTATTCAAAGCCTTGAACTCCATATACGAAACAACTATTACAATGAGACAATTAAGTGCTTGTATAAAGAAGGTTCCTAACCAGATTAAGTAAGTTATGGTTCAGGCTTAATGAGGAATCATTGCATTGAACCCCATATACAAAACACCTATTACAGTGAGACACTTGTGTGGTAGTGTCAAGATTATTCCGCCAGAATAATATAAATCCCGTACCACTTTTCATCACGATGCTGCATCACCACCGTGCAACGGTGCAAGGCATTTCACGTCGCTTCTCTCTCTCTCTCTCTCTCTCTCTCTCTCTCTCTCTCTCTCTCTCTCTCTCTCAGCATTTCTTTCTTTTCAAACAATTATAACAACAACCAAATAATTTATAATGTTTAGGGAAACGATTTGTCCTATAATTGTTTCTAAATGCAGTTCTTATTATAGTCATTGAATAATGTATAGAAAGGAATAATAAAACCTTTACATCTACTATTGCGTAATATTGCTGTGCGTGTGTTCAACAGCATTTCAAATATAAATTTGAAGAAAGTAAAGATACAGAAAAGTACTAAGAACTTATTCAGTGTATGTGGAAGAAAAGGAAGCAATTTTGATGAACAAATTCAGTGCTGTTGCAAAAGTTATACTGGACGACTTCACCTGATCTGATCTGACCTGAGGAAAAGAAGAGCGAAAAACATTATAATATTTGAGTAAATCCCCTTATTCTGCTAAAGGTGGGCCGAGTTGGCTGTCAAAAATGGGCCGAGTTGGCACAGGCAGTGGGCCGAGTTGGCTATCACAAATGGGCCAACTTGGCACAGGCGATGGGCCGAGTTGGTTACAATGAATGGGCCGAGATGGTTATGGGCCGAGTTGGACATATATCAACGAGAGTTACCGGTCGTGTATCTCAGCTGGAAATTTTGAGGTGTATAAGTTTCATTTAGTTATTTCTTTTTTTGTTGTGAGTTTACACGAGTTGTGTATTGATTTATTTTGATATCCATTAAAGTGTTATTTGTATGTTTTATGTTTGTTTATCCTGGCAAGAGATTTTTTTAGTTTTTACTCCAGTGGTGAAGTGAAGGTGAACCCAGGCTGCCTGGTGGGCAGCTGGTACTTCATTACATACGCTTTTGAGAAGTCTACTGTTGTTACTGTAATGAAGTACCAGCTGCCCACCAGCCAGCCTGGGATCACCTTAACTTCATGACTGGAGTGAAAACTAAAAAAATCTCCTGCCATGGTAAACAAACATAAAATATACAAATAACACTTTAATGGATATCGAAATAAATCAATACACAACTCGTGTAAACTCACAACAATAATAGAAATAACTAAATTAAATTTATACACCTCAAAATTTCCAGCTGAGGGACACGACGGGTAACCCTCGTTCACACAAACGCTTCTGGTCCCCTACTGACAGTGGTGACAGGCGTCTCCCTCTTGTCACCACAAACTGATAGGGCTCAGGATAGCCACACACTACACCACTCTTCCACTAGACAGGTACACACTGGTGAAGACGGCTGTGGCTACGGTCCTTAAGCATCACCGTGAAACTCCTGCAACACACCCATGGTGCACTCTAATCATCCTCTCTCCCGCTCCCTACATTTCATTAGCATCCAACATTTTTCCCAACAACATTTTCACACTGAAATACACTATCACGTACCTGCTATGCTGACAAAGCTACACAATCCAGACCTCTAAACCAACGCCTCAAGTGTCCGTGTTCCGCGCCAAAATGCCTCCCGTTCCAAAACAAAAACTTCCCATCAAACCCTACGGTAAGCAGCTGAACATCACGATGCATCTAGCTCCGCCTGACTCCTCACACTCAGCCCCTCAAACTTTGTGCGTGCCCTCGCGCACATCCATCGCACACAAGACATCTATTTCCATCTTTCCTTTTTTGCTCCGCAAGCCTACGAGACCGCCTCAACCTCGAGGGTTCTCTTCTTTCTGACCCTACTACTTCCTTAGTCTCCTTTTTCTGACTTGCTTCCTCCCCAACCTGTTCACACTCCGGCCTAATCATTTGATCCTCCTCCCTCTCCTGATCTACTTCTTCTTCTATCTCTTCGCACTCTGGTATTGTAGTCAAATCATTCCGGTCTTCCTCCACCCTGGATGGGGACCCATCATCAAACCCAAACTGTCGCAACACCTTGGTCATATCAGGCATCTCTACTACTTCCTCTTCCACTTGCTTTCCCTCCTCATCTTCCTTTGAAATTTGCTTGTCCTCTTCATGCTGAGGCCCCTTGTCCTGTTGTTGCTGTTCAAATGAACCCTCACAATACCCTGCTCTCAAGGGTCTCAGATTACTCCTATGTAGCACTTTCTCATAACTTTGTTCATCCTCTGGTCTCACCCGATATACCCAACTAACCTTATCCAGCACTTCTACAATTACCCAGACCTCTTCTGCAAATTTAGGGTGGATCTTATTCCTCCAAACCACTGAATGATCTCTCAGCAAAACCCGTTGACCCTCCTGCAAAGATTCTCCTATTGCCTGCTCTTGCCGTCTCCTTCTATTACCGTCATTATATTGTTTTATGTTCTCCTTAGCTGCCTTCCAGGCTTTCTGTTGGGTCTCCCGGAGCTTCCTAACCCACTGATGGTGGGTAATAGCAGCCTCGTCCGTACCTACTGTGAACCGGTCCATAGGTAGATAAGGATCCACCCCAAACACCAGATAGTGTGGTGAGGACCCAGTGTGTTTTGTGCTGTTGTAGATGGCAGTCAGGCCACTGCTCCCTTTGCTCTTTACACAAAGTAGCCAACATGCCATGCATGGAACGATTGAACCGCTCAGATACCCCATTACCCTGAGGATGATATGGGAAAGTTCGGGACTTTTTCACTTAATAGTGGTTGCACAGCTCTTGCACTAGCTGCCCTTCAAAATTCCTGCCTTGATCACTAAGAATTTGCTTTGGGCACCCAAACCGGTTAAAGATTTCCTCTAAGATTTTACCTACGTGGTTGCCTTCTGATTCTTAGTAGGAAAAGCTAAAGCAAACTTGTTGAACACATCTGTTATTACCAATACATTCTCCTTCCCATCTCTAGCAGGCTCAAGCACTGTAAAATCCATGGGCAAGACTTCTCAGGGTCGACTAGCCTCAATCGTTCCCAGGCTAGTCTTTGCCATGGGCCCCTCCTCTTTTGCCATGGCACATGTCTTACACCCAGCCACATACTTTTCTGCATCCTCATGTAATCCTGGACAAGTAAACTTCCTGTTGATTAAGGCAGTAGTTCTAGCTACCCCCTGATGGCCCCATTCGTCATGAGCTCTCCTCATCACCTCCTTTCTCTGTTCCTTAGGTAAAACTACTCTCCATTTGCTGTGGTTCTTCTCATTTCCTGCCCAATATATCACTCCATCCCTCATAAACAACTTCTGCCTCATTCTCCACAACTGTCTGAATTCTTGTTCTTGCAGCAAATCTCTTATTTCCTTCACATGCAACCTGCCAAGCATTTGTATCCATAATTTGCCCAGCACAGGACAAGCCTTCTGTGCATCCCGCATCTGTTCTACCTGTACCTTGTCCCACACCTTCATTACTGCCATTTTTGCTGATGGAGCACTCTCCCACACCTCCCTTAACTCTTCATCTTTTCTCTCCTCCACCTCATGTGGTCTCCTTGACAGCCCATCCGCATTGATATTTTCCTTTCCTGGCCGATATCTCACATTAAAGTCAAACCTCTCCAAATCTTCCAACCATCTGCTCTCCACTGCCCCGAGCTTTGCTGTCTTCAAAAAATGCACCAAAGGATTGTTATCTGTTAGCACCACAAATTTTTCCCCAACCAAATAGTTCTTAAACTGCTCCATCACTGCCCACTTCAAAGCTAGCAGCTATAACTTCCGTGAGCTGTAGTTACTCATGTTCCTCTCCGATTTTCTGAGATCCCGACTAGCATAGGCAACTGGGTACAATTCCCCTCCATACTCCCGAGGGAGTACTGCTCCTAAACCCTCAAAGCTTGCATCAGTCTCTACCACAAACTGTTTCTCATAGTCTGCATTTTTCAGCACAGGTGCGTGAGTCAACTTTTCTTTTAACTGTGCAAAAGCACGAGTCTCTCTCTCTCCCCAGTACTTGCTTAAATCTGCCTTAGAATCCCTACTCATCAGTGCATGAAGTGGTGCAGCTACTTTTGCAAACCCCTCAATAAATCGCCCATAGAATGAACAAAAGTCCGCAAAAGCTCTCACCTCTCTTACAATGCGGGGGATGGGCCACTCCTGAACTGCCTTGATTTTCTCTAGGTCTGTGCTAACCCTTCCTTGGACATTATATACCCCAAATATTTAACTTGGGATTTGAGGAGATGACACTTAGATGGTTTCAATTTCAATTCATACTTCCTAAGAAGTTCAAACACCACTTGCAGCCTATCGAAATGTTCCTCTACATTCCTAGAGAAAATCAAAAGGTCATCCAAATACACAAGCATGGTGACAAAAAATGTTATCAGTAAATTACTCCCAGTGAGGTCTAATGCACTGTTCAGGGGGTGCTGTGAACTTATCATTAAACCCAGCTGTGACCTCACTGAACGTTTCCCTTTGTGTCTCACAACACAAGGGGGCAGTCACAGCCTGCCCTCTAAAGACAACTCTCTTCCTCCACACAAAACTACAAGCACCTAATAACACACACACCCTTCACTCAAAAATTTTAAAATCATCATGGCGACTCCTACACCAGCCTCGGAGTCCCCATCTGGGGAGGGGACCATAAATGTCCCCAGGTCGGACTGCCTTTCTGTTGACGACCCTAAGTGTCTTGACACCCCCCTCAACTTTTTCTTCATTAACTTTTGCAACATTCGCGGTCTAAGATCTAATTTTCAATCTGTAGAACACCACCTCTCCTCTTCTAAACCTCATCTTCTTTTCCTCACTGAAACTCAGGTGTCTGAGGCAACTGACAGTAGCCCCTTTTCTGTTCCCTCCTACTTTCTCTATCCTCATTTTCGATCCAAAGCTGGATGCTGCGTTTATGTGCGCAATGACTTAACCTGCTCTCGTGCCCACGCTCTTGAATCTTCTGAGTTTTCCACCATCTGGCTACGACTACAGAGTCACTCTCATACTAAATTTATCTGTGCTGTATACCTCTCACCTAACTCCTCTGACTATAAAAAATTCTTTGACTACTTAACTTCCAAAGTGGAGCACATTCTGACCCTCTTCCCTTTTGCAGAGATCTCCATTCTTGGAGACTTCAATGTTCACCACCAGCTTTGGCTTTCCTCCCCCTTCACAGACCATCCTGGTGAACTAGCCTACAACTTTGCTATCCTCCATGACCTAGAGCAATTGGTGCAACACCCTACTCGTATTCCTGACCGTCTTGGAGATACGCCCAACATTCTTGACCTTTTCCTGACCTCTAATCCTTCTGCTTATGCTGTCACCCTTTCTTCTCCGTTGGGCTCCTCCGATCACAATCTCATATCTTTATCTTGTCCTATCACTCCAATCCCTCCTCAGGATCCCCCTAAGCGAAGGTGCCTCTGGCGTTTTGCCTCTGCTAGTTGGGGGGACCTGAGGAGGTATTTTGCTGATTTTCCTTGGAATGACTACTGCTTCCGTGTCAGAGACCCATCTTTGTGTGCTGAGCGCATAACAGAGGTGATAGTGTCTGGCATGGAGGCGTACATTCCTCACTCTTTTTCTCGTCCTAAACCTTCTAAACCTTGGTTTAACACAGCTTGTTCTCGTGCTATACATGATAGAGAGGTGGCCCAAAAAAGGTACTTAAGCCTTCCATCACCAGAATCTCATGCACTTTATATTTTTTGCCCGGAACCATGCCAAGTCTGTTCTCCAACTAGCCAAAAACTCCTTCATTAACAGAAAATGTCAAAACCTTTCAAGATCTAACTCCCCTCGTGATTTCTGGCATCTAGCCAAAAATATCTCCAATAACTTTGCTTCTTCATCTTTCCCTCCTCTATTTCAACCAGATGGCACCACTGCTATCACATCTATTTCTAAAGCTGAACTCTTTGCTCAAAACTTTGCTAAAAACTCTACCATGGACGATTCCGGGCTTGTTCCTCCCTCTCCTCCACCCTCTGACTACTTCATGCCATCTATTAAAATTCTTCGCAATGATGTTTTCCATGTCCTCGCTGGCCTAAACCCTCGGAAGGCTTATGGACCTGATGGGGTCCCTCCTATTGTTCTCCGAAACTATGCCTACGTGCTTGCACCTTGCCTAGTCAAACTCTTTCAGCTCTGTCTGTCAACATCTACCTTTCCTTCTTGCTGGAAGTTTGCCTACATTCAACCTGTTCCTAAATAGGGTGACCGTTCTAATCCCTCAAACTACCGTCCTATTGCTTTAATTTCCTGCCTATCTAAAGTTTTTGAATCAATCCTCAACAGGAAGATTCTTAAACATCTATCACTTCACAACCTTCTATCTGATCGCCAGTATGGGTTCCGTCAAGGCCGCTCTACTGGTGATCTTCTGGCTTTCCTTACTGAGTCTTGGTCATCCTCTTTTAGAGATTTTGGTGAAACTTTTGCTGTTGCCTTGGACATATCAAAAGCTTTTGATAGAGTTTGGCACAAAGCTTTGATTTCCAAACTACCCTCCTACGGTTTCTATCCTTCTCTCTGTAACTTCATCTCAAGTTTCCTTTCTGACCGTTCTATGCTGACTGTTCTATGCTGTGGTAGACGGTCACTGTTCTTCTCCTAAATCTATTAACAGTGGTGTTCCTCAGGGTTCTGTCCTGTCACCCACTCTCTTTTTATTATTCATTAATGATCTTCTAAACCAAACTTCTTGTCCTATCCACTCCTACGCTGATGATACCATCCTGCACTTTTCCACGTCTTTTCATAGACGTCCAACCCTTCAGGAGGTAAACATATCACGCAGGGAAGCCACAGAACGCCTGACTTCTGATCTTTCTAAAATTTCTGATTGGGGCAGAACAAATTTGGTATTGTTCAATGCCTCAAAAACTCAATTCCTCCATCTATCAACTCGACACAACCTTCCAGACAACTATCCCCTCTTCTTCAGTGACACTCAACTGTCCCCCTCTTCTACACTAAACATCCTCGGTCTGTCCTTTACTTATAATCTGAACTGGAAACTTCACATGTCATCTCTAGCTAAAACAGCTTCTATGAAGTTAGGTGTTCTGAGACGTCTCCGCCAGTTTTTCTCACCCCCCCAGCTGCTAACTCTGTACAAGGGCCTTATCCGTCCATGTATGGAGTATGCTTCACATGTCTGGGGGGGTTCCACTCATACTGCTCTTCTAGACAGGGTGGAATCAAAAGCTTTTCGTCTCATCAACTCCTCTCCTCTAACTGACTGTCTTCAGCCTCTCTCTCACCGCCGCAATGTTGCATATCTAGCTGTCTTTTACCGCTATTTTCATGCTAACTGCTCTTCTGATCTTGCTAACTGCATGCCTCCCCTCCTTCCGCGGCCTCGCTGCACAAGACTTTCTTCTTTCTCTCACCCCTATTCTGTCCACCTCTCTAACGCAAGAGTTAACCAGTATTCTCAATCATTCATCCCTTTCTCTGGTAAACTCTGGAACTCCCTGCCTGCTTCTGTATTTCCACCTTCCTATGACTTGAATTCCTTCAAGAGGGAGGTTTCAAGACACTTAGCCACCAATTTTTGACCACTGCTTTGACCCTTTTATGGGACTGGCATTTCAGTGGGCATTTTTTTTTATTAGATTTTTGTTGTCCTTGGCCAGTGTCCTTCCTACTTAAAAAAAAAAAAGAAAACACGTATTCCATAAAACGCTGGAAGGTAGCTGGAGCATTAGTGAGCCTCATGGGGCAGCACACATACAGGTAGTGACCAAAGGGGGATACAAAAGCTGTCTTGGCTCGATTCTCCTCTCTCACCCTAATATGATGATAACCTGCAGCTAAATCAAAGGAGAAAAAATATTGTGCTCCAGCCACACCATCCAGGGTTTCTTGAATACGTGGCAAGGGGAAAAACATCCTTCACTGTAACCTCATTTAACCTCCTATAGTCCACATAAAGTCTCAGGGAATTATCTTTCTTCCTCACTAACACAATTGGAGCTGCATAAGGGCTCACACTCTCCTCCACAACTCCCTGTTCTTGATGGCTTTTAATATGTGTTTTCACCTCTGTCATGCACTTTGGGGGGATGTGACGGTAAGGTAACCGTATAGGCACATCAGTGGTCAAGTGTGTCTCATGTTCAACACCTGTTGCACAACCTAACTCATCCTCCACAAACACACTCCGGTACTGGTACAACAACTTGTCTAATTTTTCCAACTGTCCCACCTGTAGCTGACTCTCGTTTAAATGTACTCCCAACTGTTGCCTAAACTTGGCAAGCATCTCTGCACTCTGTACTAGTACTTGTTCTGTCAATAAGCTTGCAATTTTCTTCTTTGTCAGCTCACGACCATATGAAACTGTAGCTATTTTCCACTGTGGCGTCAACTTCACATCTACTTTCCCCACATTTGCCACTGCCATCCAACCTCTCCCTCTTTCCACTGTAGTATAACTTGGAAATGCACATATTCCCTCTGGCACCCAGTATCCATGCCCATTTTCCAGGGGCTCCAACATTACACTTTTCACTGTCCACTTCCTGCAGCCTAGGCACAAACACACTCATTATTTTCCTTGTTCCTGCTGGGATCACCAGATTCTGCCACTGTTGTACCACAGCCCAACCCAAAGGTTGCTGCATTAATCTTAACTTAGTTTCTACAGCCTTCACACACCTACTCCATTTTCTCTCTAGCTCGGCAAAACTTTTCCTTCACAGAACTCCACTCTTGCACCCACTCTGCCAATACATTTATTCCCAGCAATAAGGGTAACTGGGTCCCCTGCACCTCACCACCTCCCTGCACTGTACACTTAACAAACCAACCACGATTTTTTTTTATCACTTTCCCTTCCACCACTAGGGCATAACCCAAGCAAGGGATGGCAGTCCCAACTGCATATGTAATTTGCCAATTTGCTTCATGCAACACAACTTTCCCTGGTAAGAGATGATTGCTATACCACTCCTCGGTGACCAGACTAATCTCCGCCCCTGAGTCAGCCATAGCATCCACTGGTACATCATTCACAGTTACCGGGGTTTTCCCAAACAACCTGCTTCTCTTCACCTCTTTGCCAACTTCACAAGCACCTCTCACGATACTATTTACAACATGATCTTGACATGGGCCCACATCTGGCCTCAAGGGTTGGCCCACTTTCCTCAAAGGCATCCCATTTCCCTGTGTCTTATCCTTCCATTCCCTAAACTTAGTACACTGAAACCCTAAATGGCCCTGCTGGCCACACAGAACACATGGGGCTACAGAAGCAACACTCCTTACAGCTCTCTTTGTTACATTCTGCTGTTCTAGCTCTGCCTCCTCCTGCTGAATCTGCTCCTTTTCCCTCACCTTCTCCTGGGCCCTCTGCACCAGTCCATCCCAAGTTATAGCAACAGGTTGATTCTCCCACCACTTCTGTAGCTTGACTCTAATGGCCCTGTGCCTTAGGTTTCTACAAAACCAGGTAAACAGCAGCCACTGCCGATCCTTTACCCCTCTCGGTCTCACTTCTTGCATCTTATTCTCAATTTCCCTCAAAGAGTCAGCATACTCCCAAACCTCTTCATGTGGGTGCTGGATTCGACTATGTAATTGTTTCTCCAGCTCCACATATCCTTGTTTTGGACAAAAGGCTCTCTTCAGGCACTCCAATAACTCTGCGATACACCTCACTTGGCTGTGCTGGCCTGTCAAAGAACCCACACAAATATTCCACAGCTTCAAACACTTGCAGGCCTATCTGTGTTACAGCCTCTTGTGCATCCCTTGCCCAGTCATCCCACTCCTTGGCATTCTTAATCCTGCCTGAAAACATGTTAATACTGCGAAGTGGCCGTGACCACACTATTGACTGAGACTGATGGGTGTTGGCCTGCTGCTGGCATAAACCTGCAACAACCTCTGCCAGTTGCCCCACAGCCTTAAACCCATCCTGACATCCAGTCCCTTGCAGTCTTGGTCAATTAACTTTTCCACCTTCACGGATGTCCCCTCCATGGCTTTGACAACAATATAAAAATATTAGACCCAAGCAGGAGTTTCTCACAAGACCCAAAAAGGGTATGACAACTACGCTCTGCTACCAAAACTGTAATTAAGCACCAGCTGCCCACCAGCCAGCCTGGGCTCAGGATGGCCACACACTACACCACTCCTCCAGTAGACAGGCACACAGACAGCTACGGCTACGGTCCTTAAGCATCACCGTGAAACTCCTGCAACACACCCATGGTGCACTCTAATCATCCTCTCTCCCGCTCCCTACATTTCATTATCATCCAACACTTTGCCCAACAATATCTTCACACTGAAATACACTATCACGTACCTGCTATGCTGACAAAGCCACACAATCCAGACCTCAAGTGTCCGTGTTCTGCGCTATAATCCCTCCCGTTCCAAAACAAACACTTCCCATCAAACCCCAAGTTAAGCGGCTGAACATCACGATGCATCTACCTCCGCCTGACTCCTCACATTACAATTAGAGGTTTCTTCATCTTGTATGAATTTTCAGTGTAGTATCTCAGTATCAGAAGGTTATTGCTCCCCACTCTTCTTCCGTCTGTGTTCTTCCTGCCTGTGTGTCTTTTTACAGCTCATTATTCTTTATGTGGTGTTCTATTGCCTCTCTAATGACAGCCATGACTAACTTATATATATGTATATTTTTTTTATGTAGGAAGGATACTGGCCAAAGGCAACAAAAATTTAATAAAAAAATGCCCACTGAAATGCCAGTCCCATAAAAGGGTCAAAGCAGTGGTCAAAAATTGGTGGATAAGTGTCTTGAAACCTCCCTCTTGAAGGAATTCAAGTCATAGGAAGGTGGAAATACAGAAGAAGGCAGGGAGTTCCAGAGTTTACCAGAGAAAGGGATGAATGATTGAGAATACTGGTTAACTCTTGCGTTAGAGAGGTGGACAGAATAGAGGTGAGAGAAAGAAGAAAGTCTTGTGCAGCGAGGCCGCGGAAGGAGGGGAGGCATGCAGTTAGCAAGATCAGAAGAGCAGTTGGCATGAAAATAGCGGTAGAAGACAGCTAGATATGCAACATTGCGGCGGTGAGAGAGGGGCTGAAGACAGTCAGTTAGAGGAGAGGAGTTGATGAGACGAAAAGCTTTTGATTCCACCCTGTCTAGAAGAGCACTATGAGTGAAACCCCCCCAGACATGTGAAGCATACTCCATACATGGACGGATAAGGCCCTTGTACAGAGTTAGCAGCTAGGGGGGTGAGAAAAACTGGCAGAGACGTCTCAGAACACCTAACTTCATAGAAGCTGTTTTAGCTAGAGATGAGATGTGAAGTTTCCAGTTCAGATTATAAGTAAAGGACAGACCGAGGATGTTCAGCGTAGAAGAGGGGGACAGTTGAGTGTCATTGAAGAAGAGGGGATAGTTGTCTGGAAGATTGTGTCGAGTTGATAGATGGAGGAATTGAGTTTTTGAGGCATTGAACAATACCAAGTTTGCTCTGCCCCAATCAAAAATTTTAGAAAGATCAGAAGTCAGGCGTTCTGTGGCTTCCCTGCGTGATATGTTTATCTCCTGAAGGGTTGGACGTCTATGAAAAGACGTGGAAAAGTGCAGGGTGGTATCATCAGCATAGGAGTGAATAGGACAAGAAGTTTGGTTTAGAAGATCATTAATGAATAATAAGAAGAGAGTGGGTGACAGGACAGAACCCTGAGGAACACCACTGTTAATAGATTTAGGAGAAGAACAGTGACCGTCTACCACAGCAGCAATAGAACGGTCAGAAAGGAAACTTGAGATGAAGTTACAGAGAGAAGGTTAGAAACCGTAGGAGGGTAGTTTTGAAATCGAAGCTTTGTGCCAGACTCTATCAAAGGCTTTTGATATGTCCAAGGCAACAGCAAAGGTTTCACCAAAGTCTCTAAAAGAGGATGACCAAGACTCAGTAAGGAAAGCCAGAAAATCACCAGTAGAGCGGCCTTGACGGAACCCATACTGGCGATCAGATAGAAGGTTGTGAAGTGATAGATGTTTAAGAATCTTCCTGTTGAGGATAGATTCAAAAACTTTAGATAGGCAGGAAATTAAAGCAATAGGACGGTAGTTTGAGGGATTAGAGCGGTCACCCTTTTTAGGAACAGGTTGAATGTAGGCAAACTTCCAGCAAGAAGGAAAGGTAGATGTTGACAGACAGAGCAGAAAGAGTTTGACTAGGTAAGGTGCAAGCACAGAGGCACAGTTTCGGAGAACAATAGGAGGGACCCCATCAGGTCCATAAGCCTTCCGAGGGTTTAGGCCAGCGAGGGCATGGAAAACATCATTGCGAAGAATTTTAATACGTGGCATGAAGTAGTCAGAGGGTGGAGGAGAGGGAGGAACAAGCCCAGAATCATCCAAGGTAGTGTTTTTAGCAAAGGTTTGAGCAAAGAGTTCAGCTTTAAAAATAGATGTGATAGCAGTGGTGCCATCTGGTTGAAGTAGAGGAGGGAAAGAAGAAGAAGCAAAGTTATTGGAGAAATCACGAGTGGAGTTAGATCTTGAAAGGTTTTGACATTTTCTGTTAATGAAGGAGTTTTTGGCTAGGAGAACAGACTTGGCATGGTTCCGGGCAGAAATATAAAGTGCATGAGATTCTGGTGATGGAAGGCTTAAGTACCTTTTGTGGGCCACCTCTCTATCATGTATAGCACGAGAATAAGCTGTGTTAAACCAAGGTTTAGAAGGTTTAGGACGAGAAAAAGAGTGAGGAATGTACGCCTCCATGCCAGACTCTATCACCTCTGTTATGCGCTCAGCACACAAAGACGGGTCTCTGACACGGAAGCAGTAGTCATTCCAAGGAAAATCAGCAAAATACCTCCTCAGGTCAACCCAACTAGCAGAGGCAAAACGCCAGAGGCACCTTCGCTTAGGGGGATCCTGAGGAGGGATTGGAGTGATAGGACAAGATAAAGATATGAGATTGTGATCGGAGGAGCCCAACGGAGAAGAAAGGGTGACAACATAAGCAGAAGGATTAGAGGTCAGGAAAAGGTCAAGAATGTTGGGCGTATCTCCAAGACGGTCAGGAATACGAGTAGGGTGTTGCACCAATTGCTCTAGGTCATGGAGGATAGCAAAGTTGTAGGCTAGTTCACCAGGATGGTCAGTGAAGGGAGAGGAAAGCCAAAGCTGGTGGTGAACATTGAAGTCTCCAAGAATGGAGATCTCTGCAAAAGGGAAGAGGGTCAGAATGTGCTCCACTTTGGAAGTTAAGTAGTCAAAGAATTTCTTATAGTCAGAGGAGTTAGGAGAGAGGTATACAGCACAAATAAATTTAGTATGAGAATGACTCTGTAGTCGTAGCCAGATGGTGGAAAACTCGGAAGATTCAAGAGCGTGGGCACGAGAGCAGGTTAAGTCATTGCGCACATAAACGCAGCATCCAGCTTTGGATCGAAAATGAGGATAGAGAAAGTAGGAGGGAACAGAAAAGGTGCTACTGTCAGTTGCCTCAGACACCTGAGTTTCAGTGAGGAAAAGAAGATGAGGTTTAGAAGAGGAGAGGTGGTGTTCTACAGATTGAAAATTAGATCTTAGACCGCAAATGTTGCAGAAGTTGATGAAGAAAAAGTTGAGGGGGGTGTCAAGACACTTACGGTCGTCGACGGAAAGGCAGTCCGACCTGGGGACATTTATGGTCCTCCCCAGATGGGGACTCCGAGGCTGGTGTAGGAGTAAATATATGATACGAGTATATTTACTAAAGCTTTTAGTCTGTGTTCATTTGCTTTTGATTTGCTTTTCGTAGGTACCATCACTGTCCTTGGTTCTTTCCAAGTCATTGGTATATTTTCACTTTCAAGTAGGTCTTATTTTTTTGTAGTTCCGTCATTAGTTGTTTGCTATTTAGAAATACTTTGTATATTTCAGGAATTTGTCTGTCAGTCGGCATAAGATCAAGATCAAGGTCATCAGTGATGCTGATGACAGAAGAATGGCAAGGCAGCAGGTCCAGATGATATACCATATGAGTTCTACAAGAGTGGTGGGGAGGTAGTGATAGACAGAATGACTGAATTATTTAACCGCGTGTGGATGAAGAGAGAGTGCCAAGAAAATGGAATACGAGCCGAGTGTGTCTGTTGCATAAGGGAGAATTTAAGAGTAAGAATGAGCTGAAGAGCTACAGGCCAATTGCATTAGTGAATAGGTAAAGTTTTCAGTGCAGTATTGAATGAGAGACTGTGTAAATGGATTGAGAGAGCTGGAGTGCTGGGTAAAGAACAAAATGGTTTTTGTGTGGATAGGGGAGCTGAGGACAATATGTTTGTGGTGAATGAAATGATTGAGAAGAAAAGAAGGATGGGGGTAAATTGTACCTTGGTTTTCTGGATATAGAGAAAGCTTATGATAGAGTGAACAGAGAAATGATAGGTAGATTCTCAGAAAAGATTGGATTGAGTGCAAAGATAGTTAACATAGTACAAAGTATGTATATGGACACAAGAGCTAGATACAGACTAGGAGACATAGAAACAGATTGGGTGAAGAATGAGAGAGGAGTTAGGCAAGGGTGTATATTGTCACCAATCCTTTTTAGAGTTGGTGACAATTTAGTTAGGGCCTTTAGTTAGGGCATGATAGGAATGAAAGATTGGAGAAGACAGGAAAGGAGTGGATGGTGTTGTTGCTGGGACTGTGTAGAGAAGCGAATGAAAGGATGATTGAGGCGGTGAAAGAGTTTCTGGAGAGAATGTGGCGTGCCAGATGTAGGAACAATTAGGACAGAGGATGCTTTTCGTTTCTCTTTTTTTTCCCCCCTTCTACAGAAGTTGCCGATCCAAAGGCCTGGCTCAGGAGTGATCCTGAGCTACCTGTACCATCAAGATGAAGACCAAGATACTACAATCTGGATACAGAATCTTAAGGTAATTCCTTTTTATTTCATATGTAACGTACACTGTCATGTTTCCAAGATGTTTCCAGAGTGATGTTGAGATGTTTTCAGTTTTTTTTTTTCCATATGGAGTGTTACGATGCCTGTGCCTGTGTGGCGCTTCTACGTGAACCTAAAGGCCCCTCCAGCTCGCCACAATTCAGCCGGTTCAGAGTGGATTTAGGATTTTTGTAATAATTGACGTATTTGTTATGACATCATGTTTTCACCTATTTTTCACCAGGTAGGATCAGCACGCCTAGCACTCACGTTTCACCAAGCCAAAATAAACAAGACATTTGTCAAAACGTAAGAGTGGAACATGATCCTGGATGATAGTGTGAAGGTGGCATGATGAAAAGTTAACACCTTCTTGTTAATTTGTTTAACGTTGACTTAATTGTTCTTTTATTGTATTTTCTTTTCCTCTGATTTCTCATACTCAGATTGCTCATTTAGTAATAGGGTATTATTGCAGTTTCAACCAATACACCGTAAGTAACTATAATCCTTCACAGGGTCTACAATTCCTTGTTTGGTGCATTTTTTTCTCCATTTTATCCTGTCGGAAATTAATAATGACTTAAGATGAGAATTTCGAAGGTTTAAGTCAATTCTAGCTTAGATCCACCATTCGTCGCTCGTAGGATAATGTGTTCATGTTTGTTATCAATAGTGCGCATGTCCAATGGCGACGTGACTATGATGAAGTTGGGTTACCTGCTACGAATCAGGTCACATGGAAATTTGTCGGGCAATCACATACAGGCACATGTGTTTAGAGGAGGAAGGAGCACCTGGGACTGTGCTGCGTCACTTAACTATAGCTACGTGGAAGAGACGTGTGCTGGCAGTTTACCGCCAGTTCCTTCAATTTCTTAAGGTATTTTTCGTTAAATAATTACTGTTGGTATGTGGTGATGACTGACAGAATGTACTGTAGGTTACAAAATGTTAGTTAGTTTACCTTATGGGGCTGTTTGGAGATAAGGTAATATTAGGTTAGTAACTTTTAGGGGGGGTGTCCAGGAGGGTCGAAGCTTCCCTGGGTAGGTTATGTTAGGTTAGGATAGCGTAGAAATTTTCCGTTTTCGAAATATGTAGTTCGTCATCCTTAGACTTTCCATGAATGTCAAAAATACCTAATTTTGGCTTTCCCCACCCCAAAAACCCTGCATTCCCACCAGGTCCCTCTGCTTGTTGGCTTTAGCGAAAGAGATAAAGAGGACAGGAGTATTAGTTGAAACTGCAAGTTTAATGGGAAATGGTTGGGTTTATATCTATCCCATTATTTTACTGTTTTTTATCTTTTATCCATATTCATAGTTCCTTTAAGTTTTATTCAAACTTGAAGTGATTTGATTTTCATTTCTTCACTGTATTCAGATTTTCAGAATTCTACATTACTTTTGGGTGAAATCAATTAATTACTGCAGCAGTAAAGCATTATGTTACAGCTTTGTTAAATGTTATTCCTAAGGTGAAGCACATTGGTATTACATTGCCCTATAGCTTCTCACATAAGCAAAAGAGAATCTGTCATTCAATATCCACTTAAAACAGAAAGCTTTCCACCATTATGGCCTCAAATGACAGACAGCTGTGGACATCAGTAAGAAGTTGAAGAAGGATAACTGTAGAAGAGACATCAAGAAGTATAGTTTTCCTCACAGAAGTGTGAACAAATGGAATTAACTCAGTGAAGAATGATAAAAAAAAAAATAATAATAATAATAAAAAAAAAATGTTGATTTCCATGATAAGACCAAGATTGGAATATGCAGCAGTGGTGTGGTCTCCTTAGACCCTTCAAAGCCCTTTGTACTTAAGACCGATGTATCCTGTGAGGGTTTGGGTGCTGTGTTGCTGCAGGAAAAGGACGGCGACATCTTCCCCGTGGCCTATCACAGCAGGAAGCTCAAACCAGCAGAGAACTACAGCACGATAAAACGTGAACTACTCGCCGTAGTAGACGGAATAAAGAAATTCTACTTCTACTTATACGGGGATGAGTTTGTATTGCAGACAGACCACATGGCCTGGAATCTCTGAGTACCTCTAAGAATGCAACTCCCGAATAAGGAGATGGGCTCTGTATTTGCAACAATTTCAGATGCGAGTTCAGTACATCCGTGGCTGAGACAATGTCGGGGCCAACGTGCTATCTCGCCTTCTAGAAGGAACTAGCGCGTCGGCTGAGACGAGCGAGTAGTACCTATTCGTCATCAGTAAATAGATGATCTTGCCATGCGTCTGGTTAGATCACTTTGTTAATATTCTAGATCTGTCTGAAGGAGTGTGCCTATACAAGGAGAAATATTATAACATTTTCCTTGGAAAGAGTTCAAAGAGCAGTCACTAAGATGGTTCTGGAGTTGAGAAATTCAACTTATGGAGAGATTAAGAATGTTGGAAATTCCTACCCTTGAAAACAAGAGAGAGAGAGAGAGAGAGAGAGAGAGAGAGAGAGAGAGAGAGAGAGAGAGAGAGAGAGAGAGAGAGAGAGAGAGAGAGAGAGAGAGAGAGAGAGGAAATTTAATAAATATCTATAAAATGATAAATAATATGGAAAATGTGACAAAGAATGTTTTATAACTTTAGACACACAGAGTACAAGGGGACACAGTAAGAAGTTGAAGAAGGATAACTGTAGAAGAGACATCAAGAAGTATAGTTTTCCTCACAGAAGTGTGAACAAATGGAATGAACTCAGTGAAGACATTATGAACTAAACTAGATAGATACGGAGATGGTATACTATGAGATTGCTCCCCTCCCATAAATCACAACTAAGTAAATGGACACACAGTGGAAAAGATTCATCACTCTCTGGAATTCCTTTTCACTCTCTACTAGTTAGACTTGCTACTCCAACCCACCCCACTCCTTTCCATGTCAGCCTCAGATGCACTAACATTTCCTACTTTAGTTTTCATCTTCCTCATAAAGCCATCCATAAAAATAATTAACAACCATGGAGACATTACTTCCTGCTGCAAAACTCCCTCCAATCTCTCCCTCCTTCCTCATACTCACACTTGTATCTCTATAAAAAGGCTTTAATTCCTTCTGACAACTGCCTCTTAATGCCATAAATCCTAAGAACATCCCAAAGGACTTCCCTGTCAATCCTGTCACATGCATTCTTCAGATTCATGAATGCTGCATACAACTTTTCATCCTATCCTAAGTACTTTTCTGTTATCATTTGAATTGCTAAATACTGATCCACACAGCCATTTCCTTTCCTGAATTCTCTCTGCTTCTCATCAACCTTCACTTCCATCAATTCCATCATTCTTTCACTCAAGACTTTCGTCGACTTTTCCTGGCACACTAAGCAAGCTTATCCCCCTACAACTATTGCATTAATTTCTACAACCGTTATCTTTTGTATAGAGGCATAACAACCATTCATTTGGTACTCCTGCCAGATCATATGCTAGAAGCATCCAGTCTTCTGATGCTTCATTTCCATACTTTTACATTTTTGGAGTTATTCCATTTCACTACAGCTTTAGTCACACTCCAACCTGGCTATCACTTTTTCTACCTCCATGCCAATTCCTCTTTGCATAATCATTCATTCTCTACATGCTTCTGTATCCACAGTAAATAGTATTGCTTCCCCTACTATCTTCTCATTCATTAAACATTCAGAATTCCTTTTCTACTCCTATGCCATCTCCTTGCTACCTACAAGAATTCCATTCTCTCTCTCTCTTCATTTTCATATTCTCATGCTTCTGTCCCCCATATCTCATTATCATTCTTCACATTATCATAATCATCATAACCTCCTATGATCTCATATCAAGATCAAGGTCTCTTCCCCTAACTTCCTCATTGGTGCCTGCTTCTATCCATTCAGGTCCATCTTAGCAAGTTCTCCATCTGCCCTGTTGTATTTCCTATCACTAAAATGCCAGTGTTATTTTTAATTGTCCATTTATTATCTGTTCTACACTTTGCTGGTTAGAAGCAGCTTTTAAGAGCACACTCATCATCGTTTTGTCTGTTAGGTGGTATATAATACCAAAATAAAATTATTAACTTACAAGAAAAACAAAATAAATAAGTAAAAAGAAACAACAATTAACATTTAGGCTTTATATAGCCACTCCAGAATTTAGCCAAAAGATGTGGTGAAACTATATATAGATGATCCTCCAGAAACCATCCCTTGTATTTCACAGGAAATAACTTATATATATATATATATATATATATATATATATATATATATATATATATATATATATATATATATATATATATATATATATATATATATATATATATATATATATATATATATATATATATATATATATATATATATATATATATATATATATATATATATATATATATATATATATATATATATATATATATATATATATATATATATATATATATATATATATAGGAGAGACACCGGCCAAGGGCAACAAAAATCCAATTAAAAAAAAGCCCACTGAGGTACCGGTCCCCGAATAGGATCTGAAGCATTAGTCAAATATTGAAGGATAAGTGTCTTGAAATATACCTCTTGAAGGAATTCAAATCATAGGCGGGTGGAAATACAGAAGCAGCTTGGGAGTTCCAGAATTTACCAGAGAAAGGGATGAATGATTGAGAATACTGATTAATTCTTGCATTAGAGAGGTGGACATAATATGGGTGAGAGAGAGAAGAAACTTTTGTGCAGTAAGGTTGCGGGAGGAGGGAAGGCCTGCAATTAGCAATAGAGAAAAGCAGTTAGCATGAAAATAGCAGTAGAAGATAGCAAGGGATGCAACATTGCAGTGATGAGAAAAACAATCAGACAGAGGCAAGGTGTTGATGAGACGAAAAGCTTTTTGATTCCACCCTGTCTAGAAGAGTGGAATGAGTGGAACCCCCTCTCCCCCAAACATATGAAGCATATTCCATACATAGACATAAGACCCTGTACAAAGTTAGTAGCCATGGGATGAGAAAAACTGGCGGAGATGTCTCAGAATGCCTAACTTCATAGAAGCTGTTTGAGCAAGAGATGAAATGTGAAGTTTACAGTTTAGATTATAAATAAAGGACAGACTGAGATTGTTCAGTGTAGAAGAGGAGGGCAGTCGAGTGTCACTGAAGAAGAGGAGATAGGTGTCTGGAAGGTTGTGTTGAATTTATAGATGAAGGAATTTCAGTTTTTGAGGCACTGAACAATACCAAGTTTGCTCTGCTCCAATCAGAAATTTTAGGTCAGAAATAAGAGGTCAGGCATTCTAAACTGCATGAACTGTAGCATGAGTTCCTGCAGATATTGCCAGTGGTGAAAGTTGAAAATGTTCTATACACATATGCATTTTGAGGTGTTTAGCTGGACATGAAATTCAAGTATGGCTGGGCGACATATACAACAGCTGAGTTGGGCAGGTAACCACATTGGAGAAACATCATTTCTGCATACTCCACATTACTCTAAAGTATGCAATACAATTTGAACGTATTCATTATCATTGTCTTGGTTGGAAACTGTGTGATGTGACTAAAAATCAGGTGATTTGCTGCTAGCCTCACTCCTTCCCACTCTCTGCCTGGGCGCGCATGGTGCCACACAGCCTGTTATTTTATCTGTTGTTTATTACATGCATGCTATCATTGTGTAATGTTTATCGGTAGTCAGTATTGGTATGTTGTTATCACTTGTCTTGTCATGGGATACTGTAAAGCTCCAGAACTTGTAGAAATCATGACTGAATCATTCACAATTTCAGGACTCCATCATGGATACCCACCTGGCCCTGCTGTTGTATCTGTTGCTAGTCCACGCTTGAATTTCATTCCATGGCTGAACAACGCCTCAGAAGGCACATGCGCATGAAATATTTTTCACTTAGAATAACCTGCACTTTTGACCTCTGGCAATATCTGCAGAAACTCGTGTTACACCCTGTATAATCAGGGATATGCGAGTGTTCCAGAGCTTATAAAACTCCCATACTTTCAATTTTCAACTCACAGGAGGGGGCAGTAGACACCTGCCGAAACGATAATTACTCCCAGTGAGGTCTAAAGCACTGTTCAGTGGGTGCTGTGAACTTATCATTAAACCCAGCTGTGATCTCACTGAACGTTTCCCTTTGTGTCTCACAACACAAGGGGGCAGTCACAGCCTGCCCTCTAAAGACAACTCTCTTCCTCCACACAAAACACTACAAGCACCTAATAACAGACACACCTTTCACTCAAAAATTTCAAAATTATTATGGCGATTCCTACACCAGCCTTAGGGTCTCCATCTGGGGAGGGGACGATAAATGTCCCCAGCATGGACTGCCTTTCTGTCGACGATCCTAAGAGTCTTGACACCCCCCTCAACTTTTTCTTCATTAACTTCTGCAACATTCACGGTCTAAGATCTAATTTTCAATCTGTAGAACACTACTTCTCCTCTTCTAAACCTCATCTTCTTTTCCTCAATGAAACTCGGGTGTCTGAGGCACCTGAGAGTAGCCCCTTTCCTGTTCCCTCCTACTTTCTCTATCCTCATTTTCGATCCAAAGCTGGATGTTGCGTTTATGTGCGTAATGACTTAACCTGCTCTCGTGCCCACGCTCTTGAATCTTCTGAGTTTTCCACCATCTGGCTACGACTACAGAGTCACTCTCAAACTAAATTTATCTGTGCTGTATACCTCTCACCTAACTCCTCTTATATAATAAATTCTTTGACTACTTAACTTCCAAAATGGAGCACATTCTGACTCTCTTCCCTTTTGCAGAGATCTCCATTCTTGGAGACTCCAATGTTCACCACCAGCTTTGGCTTTCCTCTCCCTTCACTGACCATCCTGGTGAACTAACCTTCAACTTTGCTATCCTCCATGACCTAGAGCAATTGGTGCAACACCCTACTCGTATTCCTGACCATCTTGGAGATACACCCAACATTCTTGACCTTTTTCTGGCCTCTAATCCTTCTGCTTATGCTGTCACCCTTTCTTCTCCATTGGGCTCCTACGATCACAATCTCATCTCTGTATCTTGTCCTATCGCTCCAGTCCCTCCTCAAGATCCCCCTAAGCGAAGGTGCCTCTGGCGTTTTGCCTCTGCTAGTTGGGGGAACCTGAGGAAGTATTTTGCTGATTTTTCTTGGAATGACTACTGCTTCCGTGTCAGAGACCCGTCTTTGTGTGCTAAGCTCATAACAGAGGTGATAGTGTCTGGCATGGAGGCGTACATTCCTCACTCTTTTTCTCGACCTAAACCTTGGTTTAACACAGCTTGTTCTCGTGCTATACATGATAGAGAGGTGGCCCACAAAAGGTACTTAAGCCTTCCATCACCAGTAATCTCATGCACTTTATATTTCTGCCCGGAACCATGCCAAGTCTGTTCTCCAACTAGCCAAAAGCTCCTTCATTAACAGAAAGTGTCAAAACCTTTCAAGATTTAACTCCCCTCGTGACTTCTGGCATCTAGCCAAAAATATCCCCAATAACTTTGCTTCTTCTTTCCCTCCTTTATTTCAACCAATTGGCACCACTGCTATCACATCTACTTCTAAAGCTGAACTCCTCGCTCAAACCGTTGATAAAAACTCTACCTTGGACGATTCTCCTCCACCCTCTGACTACTTCATGCTACCTATTAAAATTCTTCGCAATGATGTTTTCCATTCCCTAGCTGGCCTAAACCCTCGGAAGGCTTATGAACCTAATGGGGTCCCTCCTATTTTTCTCCGAAACTGTGCCTCCGTGCTTGCACCTTGCCTAGTCAAACTCTTTCAGCTCTGTCTGTCAATATCTACCTTTTCTTCTTGCTGGAAGTTTACCTACATTGGGCCTGTTCCTAAAAAGGGTGATTGTACTAATCCCTCAATGTACTGCCCTATTGCTTTAATTTCCTACCTATCTGTAGTTTTTCATTTTATCATCAATGGGAAAATTCTTAAACATCTATCACTTCACAGCCTTCTATCTTATCGCCAGTATGAGTTCTGTCAAGGCCGCCCTACTGGTGATCTTCTGGCTTTCCTTACTGAGTCTTGGTCATCCTCTTTTAGAGATTTTGGTGAAACTTTTGCTGTTGCCTTGGACATATTAAAGGTTTTGATAGAGTCTGGCACAAAGCTTTGATTTCCAAACTACTTTCCTATGGCTTCTATCCTTCTCTCTGTAATTTCATCTCAAGTTTCTTTTCTGACCGTTCTATTGCTGCTGTGGTAGACAGTCATTGTTCTTCTCCTAAATCTATTAACAGTGGTGTTCCTCAGGATTCTGTCCTGTTACCCACTCTCTTCTTATTATTCATTAATGATCTTGTAAACCAAACTTCATTTCCTATCCACTCCTATGCTGATGATACCACCCTACACTTTTCCACGTCTTTTTATAGACCCTTCAGGAAGTAAACATTTCACGTAGAGAAGTCACAGAACGCTTGACTTCTGATCTTTCTAAAATTTCTGATTGGGGCAGAGCAAACTTGGTATTGTTCAATGCCTCAAAAACTCAATTCTTTCATCTATCAACTCGACACAACCTTCCAGACAACTCTCCCCTCTTCTTCAATGACACTCAACTGTCCCCCTCTTCTACACTGAACATCCTCTGTCTGTCCTTTACTTATAATCTTAACTGGAAACTTCACATCTCATCTCTAGCTAAAATAACTTCTATGAAGTTAGGGGTTCTGAGACGTCTTCCCCAGTTTCCCCCCACTGCCACCTAGCTGCTAACTCTGTACAAGGGCTTTATCCGTCCATGTATGGAGTATGCTTCACATATCTGGGGGGGTTCCACTCATACTGCTCTTCTAGACAGGGTGGAATCAAAAGCTTTTCGTCTCATCAACTCCTCTCCTCTAACTGACTGTCTTCAGCCTCTCTCTCATTACCACAATGTTGCATCTCTAGCTGTCTTCTACTGCTATTTTCATGCTAACTGCTCTTCTGATCTTGCTAACTGCGTGCCTCCTCTCCTCCCACAGCCTCGCTGCACAAGACTTTCTTCTTTCTCTCACCCCTATTCTGTCCACCTCTCTAACGCAAGAGTTAACCAGTATTCTCAATCATTCATCCCTTTCTCTGGTAAACTCTGGAACTTCCTGCCTGCTTCTGTATTTCCACCTTCCTATGACTTGAATTCCTTTAAGAGTGAGGTTTCAAGATACTTATCCTTCAATTTTTTACTACCGCTTTGGACCCTTTTCATGAGACTGGCATTTCAGTGGGCATTTTTTTTTAATCGGATTTTTGTTGCCCTTGGACAGTGTCCCTCCTACATAAAAAAAAAAAAAAACTTTTGAGTTGCTGACGAATGACGCTAAGTTCACTCACTATGCTCCCATGTTTCGTTGGGGTGGGCTACACTCTTCTGTGCCTCTCATAAACCTCAGTAATCTAGCTTTCTTTTGATATCTGGATATTGTTATGACTAACTGGACCAGCTCTCTCCATGTCATCCCCTACATGACTAGCTACAGGGCTTTTGACTTGCACCCTTTACCCCTGGTCACAACTCCAGGGTAAATAAATGAGGTTGTCAGTCTGTTTCTCCTACCAGCAGACAAGAAAATATTTCCCCAACTACCAGTTCCAACAGCTGGGAAAGAATCGATCACCACGTTCTAGCGAAAAGACAATTATAACAGGCAACAACACATGTAAAGTCGAGGTATAATACCTTGGGGAATTACCGCCCAAGTAAACAGACTGTCCACATCTGACAAAGTATTATAGTCCTCTGCCAGGCACTATAATATCCCCCTTCCCAAAAGGAAGAAAGATAAACTACTTCCAGGCAGTGTAAAGTAATCCTCTACATCAAAAAGGGCGTTGGGGACGCCCCCCCCCAGATTGCAGTAGCATTTAACATGACAACACAAATACAGACGAGTGTTCACAAAATAATTAACTTCTCAGTGTAATCAAACTCAGCTTGCTTTTGGCCTTGCCGAGGAGTCACATCCTGATATGTAGTCAACGTGTTCCAAATAACTACACTCCAAGCCAGGCTGATATGGAGACTCGTACACTGCCCATGTAGGCTGGGGCGTACGGCCAGTAATTGCTCATTTATCCCCTTAAAGCAACTGGCTTGTCTAACTATAAAAACCCCCATTTTCCTCCAAGCAACACTGTCTGCATTTGTACGTCTATTTCATGTGGTAGCTGGACTGTGACTGACTGTGGGACTGACTGTTAGTAGAGAATGACTTCCATTTACTGGAGACATACGTGTCAAAGTAGTCTGAGAGAATACTCAAGAACCAATGAAAATTTTTCTCTCTCTTGTACATAGGGATATTATTGAACACATAGCAAGATAAACTAATGAATATACTGGCAAAGTCTGTGAATAAAGAAAAAAGGGAAAAATGATGAAGAGTAGAAATCTTATGTGGAAAGTAATGTTGCAGAGATGTATACCTTTATAGGTTTTGATTCCTGAAACTGTGCCTCCATGTTTGCACTTTGCCTAGTCAAACTCTTTCAGCTCTGTCTGTCAACATCTACCTTTCCTTCTCGCTGGAAGTTTACCTACATTCAGCCTGTTCCTAAAAAGGGTGATTGTTCTATTTCCTCAAACTAATGCCCTATTGCTTTAATTTCCTGCCAATCTGTAGTTTTTAAGTTTATCATAAATGGGAAAATTCTTAAACATCTATCACTTCACAGCCTTCTATCTGATCGCCAGTATGGGTTCTGTCAAGGCCGCTCTACTGGTGATCTTCTGGCTTTCCTTACTGAGTCTTGGTCATCCTCTTTTTAGAGATTTTGGTGAAACTTTTGCTGTGTCTTTAGACATATCAAAAGCTTTTGATAGAGTCTAGCACAAAGCTTTGATTTCCAAACTACCCTCCTATGGCTTCTATCCTTCTCTGTGTAACTTCATCTCATGTTTCCTTTCTGACCATCCTGTTGCTGATATGGTAGATGGTTACGCTACGCTGATGATACCAACCTGCACTTTTCCACGTCTTTTCATAGACGTCCAACACTTCAGAAAGTAAACATTTCACATAGGGAAGCCACAGAAAGCCTGACTTCTGATCTTTCAAAAAAATTCTGATTGTGGCAGAGCAAACATGGTATTTTTCAATGCCTCAAAAATTCAACTCCTCCATCTATCAACTCGACACGACCATCTAGACCTCTTCTACAATGGCACTCAATTGTCCCCCTCTTTTACACTGAACATCCTCAGTCTGTCCTTTACTTAAAGTCTGAACTAGAAACATATATTATCTCAGGCTAAAACGGCTTCCATGAAGTTAGGTATTCTGCCAGTTTTTCTCACCCCCCCTTCCCAGCTGCTAACTCTGTACAAGGGCCTTATCTCTCCATGTATGGAGTATGCTTCACATGTCAGGGGGTTGCATTCATACCGCTCTTCTAGACAGAGTGGAATCAAAAGCCTTTCATCTCATCAACTCTTCTTCTTTAAGTGACTGTCTTCAGCCTCTCTCTCATCGCTGCGATGTTGCATCTCTAGCTAACTTCTACCGGTAATGTTCATGCTAACAGCTCTTCTGATCTTGCTAACTGCATGCCTCCCCTCCTCCTGCAGCCTTACTGCACAAGATATTTTCTTTCTCTCATCCCTATTATGTCCATCTCTCTAATGCAAGAGTTAATGAGTATTCTCAATCATTCATCCCTTTCTCTGGTAAACTCTGGAACTCCCTTCCTGCTTCTGTATTTCCTTGAATTCCTTCATGAGGGAGATTTCAAGACACTTATCCTTCAAATTTTCACTGCTGCTTTGGACCTTTTTCTGGGACTGGCATCTTACTGGGCTTTTTTATTATTTTTTTATTGGAATTTTTTTTGCCCTTGGCCAGTGTCCCTCCTACATAAAAAATAAAAAAAAGATGGTAAAAATCCTACCATCTACTCATACAGTATCACTCCACTAACCATATGTTTGCAACACCATTGTTTGGGAATATTTACATCTTACTGACAACAAAAATTATGCTCACCCAGCCTGCAAGTATATGGAAGGGTTTGACATATATATATATATATATATATATATATATATATATATATATATATATATATATATATATATATATATATATATATATATATATATATATATATATATATATATATATATATATATATATATATATATATATATATATATATATATATATATATATATATATATATATATATATATATATATATATATATATATATATATATATATATATATATATATATATATATATATATATATATATATATATATATATATATATATATATATATATATATATATATATATATATATATATATATATGTGTGTGTGTGTGTGTGTGTGTGTGTGTGTGTGTGTGTGTATGTGTGTGTGTGTGTGTGTGTGTGTGTGTGTGTGTGTGTGTGTGTGTGTGTGTGTGTGTGTGTGTATAAATGTGAGAGCGTATAAATGGGCAGGAGGTTTTCTCTTGTACATATTTTGTTGAAAGTGATACTTAGTTCAGCGTTTATGATTTTCTTCATAATGTTTTCTTTTTTCTCGAATGAGTGTCTTATTCTCTTTTGTAAGAATATTGATGATTTTCCCGCAGGATCGCGATTTCAGGTCCTTGACCCTTCTTCAGTGGGAGAGGAGGTTGTTGTCTTCTCGGAGGTTGTGTAGAGAATGACAGGCCAACTGACTGACTGACTGATAGATTGCCACTTCGTGGAGTGGCGCGGGCCTTTTAGCCTAAAGTCGGCCCACAGGTGGCTGGACAGGCCAATGCCGCAAGCTCTTTTTATACAGCTGCCTCGGGTCTCGGCTCGGGCAGCTCGGCTTCTGATTGGCTGGGAGCGGCTGGGTTTAGGCTTTGCTTCATACTCGGGAGCGCTTGTAGGTCTTGGTTCTATATGTTAAGCTTCGGCTGTAAACTCTTGACATGTAGGGCTTCTAAGATAGGAAGGCGTCTGTTATCCTTGCATGTGGTGATGGTCTCCATTTTTCCTTCAAGGTATTTTCTAGTGGGTGCGGTTTTGTGCACTTGGGTCACGTGGGTCTTGGGCGCGCCAGATGTTAGGTGGTAACTGAGTCTTCTACTTAATTGCATTGTCGTCATGCCGATATAGGTTGATTGAAGGGCTGCACAGTTTCCTTGGATGCAAGTGAACTTATACACGATATAAGACTGCTGCATTTTCTCCTTTTGTTGTGGTGGACTGTTTTCAGATTAGTAGTGTTTCTCTACACAACCTCCGAGAAGACAACAACCTCCCCTGCCACTGATAAAGAGTCAAGGACCCGAAATCGTGATTTGGCTAAGATGATATCCTATGGGAAAATCATCAGTATTCTTACAAAAGAGAATAAGAAACTCCTTCGAGAAAAAGAAAACATCATGAAGGAAATCATAAACGCTGAACTAAGTATCACTTTCAACGATATATATATATATATATATATATATATATATATATATATATATATATATATATATATATATATATATATATATATATATATATATATATATATATATATATATATATATATATATATATATATATATACGAGTATATATATATATATATATATACTATACATACACACACACACACACACACACACACACCATCTGATGCAAATATAAGGCAAACATTTTGTAAGGGAGAGTGAAGAGAAACCACATCCAAGTCACTATTCTTGGACACAGCTTTGGCTGTGGGCAAGAGTGACTCTTTTCACCTAACTTATATAAATATAAAAAATGGGCATTTGAAAGTTTATGTTTTTATATTGTTGTGAGCAGTGATGTAAAGTAAAGAGAAGAAGTAAGAATGAATGGAAGAAGAAGTGAGTGAGATAAAGAATGAAGGAAGAGAGAGAGAGAGAGAGAGAGAGAGAGAGAGAGAGAGAGAGAGAGAGAGAGAGAGAGAGAGAGAGAGAGAGAGAGAGAGAGAGAGAGAGAGAGAGAGGTAGGGAGTACAGAAGCCAGACATATGATTAAGGGTGGCTGTTTGTCCCCTGAGATTTCTATGAAAATCCCTGCACCCATAGACTTTCTTTCCCATGTTAATTTACCCTATCTTTAAATGTTCATTTTAATTGAATCTCACACAGTTAATAGCAGAAGAGTTGCCCTTGAAGATAAAGTGACCAGTATCCACCCAGCCCCTATAGGTTAGTTGTGAGAATCGTCAGAAGTGAAATGTTTTTATTCATATAAGGTGAGGTGCAGCGGACGGGATGCTTGTGTATGTGTGCATCATCCCTCCCTTCCTTGTAACACTACCGGCCCCTTCCCCGTAGCAGCAGAGTGGGAGAAAGTTTTGGCGTGCTTTTCCCATAGTCAGTCACTACCCAGCACTTATACAAGATGGACGTACTGAGACAGGCAGTAGTATTTGGCAGAAACTGGGGATGGAATACAGCTAGTGTGGTCAGTTGCTTTACGGGGATAAGTGAATAATTACTGGCTGTACGTCCCGGCCTATTTAAGCTTTTCGTCTCATCAACTCCTCTTCTCTAACTGACTGTCTTCAGCCTCTCTCTCACCGCCGCAATGTTGCATATCTAGCTGTCTTCCACCGCTATTTTCATGCTAACTGCTCTTCTGATCTTGCTAACTGCATGCCTCCCCTCCTTCCGCGGCCTCGCTGCACAAGACTTTCTTCTTTCTCTCACCCCTTTTCTGTCCACCTCTCTGACGCAAGAGTTAACCAGTATTCTCAATCATTCATCCCTTTCTCTGGTAAACTCTGGAACTCCCTGCCTGCTTCTGTATTTCCACCTTCCTATGACTTGAATTCCTTCAAGAGGAAGGTTTCAAGACACTTATTCATCAATTTTTGACCACTGCTTTGACCCATTTATGGGACTGGCATTTCAGTGAGTATATTTTTATTAGATTTTTGTTGCTCTTGGCCAGTGTCCTTCCTACATAAAAAAAAAAAAAGTAGCATAGGAGTCTCCATAGTAGTCTACCAGGACGTGTACTTAATTATAACGCGTTCCAAATCCAGGGAAGTGACTCCTCAGCAGGCCAGGCCAGCAGGCCAAGTTCTTATACAGTGAGAGATGAACTACCCTACTGTGTGTTTGTAGGGCCTTGTCTATAGTCATGTCTCTTGTTAGAGAGCTTGTTTTGTGTCAAATGCTACTGTTGGCTGAGGCTGCTAAGCCACAGAGGTCTTAAGTGATTAGCAGTGTAGTGAAATTTACTCCCTCCTCAATCCCTGATCAGGCCTGCCATCCAGGAGATGGTAAACGACATGACTAGGTTAGTGGCTATAAGACACTGGTGAAGAGGTGGAGGATTCGTTAGATGGTGATTGTCTAGTAATGTTTTATACCTTGACCACATATATTCTGTTGCTCATTACAATTGTTTCTTTCTAGACGTGGCTAGGCTAGAGGCTATAACACGTGGGTGGACAGTGGGAGGATTTGTTATATGGGGTTTTATACCTTGACCATAAATGTTTTCTTGCTTTTTTTTTTTTTTATGTAGGAAGGACACTGGCCAAGGGCAACAAAAATCTAATAAAAAAAAAATGCCCACTGAAATGCCAGTCCCGTAAAAGGGTCAAAGCAGTGGTCAAAAATTGGTGGATAAGTGTCTTGAAACCTCCCTCTTGAAGGAATTCAAGTCATAGGAAGGTGGAAATACAGAAGCAGGCAGGGAGTTCCAGAGTTTACCAGAGAAAGGGATGAATGATTGAGAATACTGGTTAACTCTTGCGTTAGAGAGGTGGACAGAATAGGGGTGAGAAAAAGAAGCAAGTCTTGTGCAGCGAGGCAGCAGGAGGGGAGGCATGCAGTTAGCAAAATCGGAAGAGCAGTTAGCATGAAAAATAGCGATAGAAGACAGCTAGAGATGCAACATTGCGGCGGTGAGAGAGAGGCTGAAGACAGACAGTTAGAGGAGAGTTGATGAGACGAAAAGCTTTTGATCCCACACTGTCTAGAGGAGCAGTACGAGTGTGAAGCATACTCCATATATGGACGGATAAGGCCCCTGTACAGAGTTAGCAGCTGGGGCGGTGAAAAAAAAACTGGCGGAGACGTCTCAAAATGCCTAACTTCATAGAAGCTGTTTTAGCTAAAGATGAGATGTGAAGTTTCCAGTTCAGATTATAAGTAAAGGACAGACCGAGGATGTTCAATGTAGAAGAGGGGGAGAGTTGAGTGTCAGTGAAGAAGAGGGGATAGTTGTCTGGAAGGTTGTGTCGAGTTGATAGATGGAGGAATTGAGTTTTTGAGGCATTGAACAATACCAAGTTTGCTCTGCCCCAATCAGAAATTTTAGAAAGATCAGAAGTCAAGCGTTCTGTTGCTTCCCTGCGTGAAATGTCTACTTCCTGAAGGCTTGGACGTCTATGAAAAGACGTGGAAAAGTGCAGGGTGATATCATCAGTGTAGGAGTGGATAGGACAAGAAGTTTGGTTTAGAAGATCATTAATGAATAATAAGAAGAGAGTGGGTGACAGGACAGAACCCTGAGGAACAATTCTGTGGCTTCCCTGCGTGAAATGTCTACTTCCTGAAGGGTTGGACGTCTATGAAAAGACGTGGAAAAGTGCAGGGTGGTATCATCAGTATAGGAGTGGATAGGGCAAGAAGTTTGGTTTAGAAGATCATTAATCAATAATAAGAAGAGGATGGGTGACAGGACAGAACCCTGAGGAACACCACTGTTAATATATTTAGGAGAACAGTGACCTTCTACCACAGCAGAAATAGAACGGTCAGAAAGGAAACTTGAGATGAAGTTACAGAGAGAAGGATAGAAGCCAGAGGAGGATAGTTTGGAAATCAAAGTTTTGTGCAAGACTCTATCAAAAGCTTTTGATATGTCCAAGGCAACAGCAAAAGTTTCACCGAAATCTCTAAAAGAGGATGACCAAGACTCAGTAAGGAAAGCCAGAAGATCACCAGTAGAGCGGCCTTGACGGAAACCATACTGGCGATCAGATAGAAGGTTGTGAAGTGATAGATGTTTAAGAAACTTCCTGTTGAGGATAGATTCAAAAACTTTATATAGGCAGGAAATTAAAGCAATAGGATGGTAGTTTGAGGGGTTAGAACGGTCACCCTTTTTAGGAACAGGCTGACTGTAGGCAAACTTCCAGCAAGAAGGAAAGGTAGATGTTGACAGACATAGCTGAAAGAGCTTGACTAAGCAAGGTGCAAGCACGGAGGCACAGTTTCGGAGAAAAATGGGAGAGACCCCATCAGGTCCATAAGCCTTCCGAGGGTTTAGGCCAGCGAGGGCATGGAAAACATCATTGCGAAGAATTTTAATAGGTAGCACGAAGTAGTCAGAGGGTGGAGGAGAGGGAGGAACAAGGCCAGAATCTTCCGAGTTAGAGTTTTTAGCAAAGGTTTGAGCGAAGGGTTCAGCTTTAGAAATAGATGTGATAGCAGTGGTGCCATCTGGTTCAAATAAAGGAGGGAAAGGAGAAGAAGCAAAGTTATTGCAGATATTTTTGGCTAAATGCCAGAAGTCACGAGGGGAGTTAGATCTTGAAAGGTTTTGACACTTTCTATTAATGAAGGAGTTTTTGGCTAGTTGGAGAACAGATTTTGCATGGTTCCGGCCAGAAATATAAAGTGTATGAGATTTTTTTTACCTTTTGGTACCTTTTAGTACTTAAGGCCACTTCTCTATCATGTATAGCACGAGAACAAGCTGTGTTAAACCAAGGTTTGGAAGGTTTAGATCGAGAAAAAGAGTGAGGAATGTACGCCTCCATGCCAGACACTATCACCTCTATTATACGCTCAGCACACAAGGACGGGTCTCTGACACGGAAGCAGTAGTCATTCCAAAGAAAATCAGCAAAATACCTCCTCGGGTCCCCTCAAATAGCAGAGGCAAAATGCCAGACGTACCTCCGCTTAGGGGGATCCTGAGGAGGGATTGAAGCACTAGGACAAGATACATATATGAGATTGTGAACGGAGGTTTGGAAGGTTTAGGTTGAGAAAAAGAGTGAGGAATTTACTCCTCCATGCCAGACACTATCATCTCCATTATTCGCTCAGCACACAAAGACGGGTCTCTGACACAGAAGCAGTAATCATTCCAAGGAAAATCAGCAAAATACCTCCTCAACTAGAAGAGGCAAAACGCAAGAGGCACCTCCGCTTAGCGGGATCTTGAGGAGGGACTGGAGCAATAGGACAAGATTCAGGTATGAGACTGTGATCGGAGGAGCCCAACGGAGAAGAAAGGGTGACAGCATAAGCAGAAGGATTAGAGGTCAGGAAAAGGTCAAGAATGTTGGGCGTATCTCCAAGACGGTCAAGAATACGAGTAGGGTGTTTCACCAATTGCTCTAGGTAGTGGAGGATAGCAAAGTTGAAGGCTAGTTCACCAGGGTTGTCAGTGAAGGGAGAGGAAAGCCAAAGGTGGTGGTGAACATTGAAGTCTCCAAGAATGGAGATCTCTGCAAAATCGAAGAGGGTCAGAATGTGCTCCACTTTGGAAGTTAAGTAGTCAAAAAATTTCTTATAGTCAGAGGAGTTAGGTGAGAGGTATACAGCACAGATAAATTTAGTTTGAGAGTCACTCTGTAGTCGTAGCCAGATGGTGGAAAACTCGTAAGATTCAAGAGCACATAAACACAACATCCAGCTTTTGATAGAAGATGAGGATAGAGAAAGTAGGAGGGAACAGAAAAGGGGCGACTATCAGTTGCCTCAGACACTTGAGTTTCAGTGAGGAAAATATGAGGAGATTTAGAAAAGGAGAGGTGGTGTTCTACAGATTGAAAATTAGATCTTAGACCGCGAATGTTCCAGAAGTTAATGAAGAAAAAGTTGAGGGGGGGGGTGTCAAGACAGGTCGTCGACAGTAAGGCAGTCCGACCTGGGGACATTTATGGTCCCCTCCCCAGATGGGGACTCCGAGGCTGGTGTAGGAGTCGCCATGATGATTTTGAAATTTTTGAGTGAAGGGTGTGTGTGTTATTAGGTGCTTGTAGTTTTGTGTGGAGGAAGAGAGTTGTCTTTAGAGGGCAGGCTGTGACTGCCCCCTTGTGTTGTGAGACACAAAGGGAAACGTTCAGTGAGGTCACAGCTGGGTTTAATGATAAGTTCACAGCACCCCCTGAACAGTGCATTAGACCTCACTGGGAGTAATTATCGTTTCGGCAGGTGTCTACTGCCTGCCTGCCTTGTTACATTTGTTTGTTTTTTCTAGACGTGGCTAGGCTAGAAGCTAAAACAAGTCAGTGGACAGTGGAGGGATTTGTTATGTGGGCAGTTATCCAAGAGAGTTTTATACCTCAACCATATGTTTTGTTGCTTGTTGCAATTGTTTCTTTCAAGACATGGTTGGCGATTCTTACCCAGCTGGTAGAGTTTCTTGTAGTTGTTGTATTTCCCTTGTCTGTGAGTGGGTAAGACAGACTGGCAACCTCATTTGTGTAATCTGGTGTTAGGACAGTTGGTAAGAAGGGTGCATGAGTCAAAAGTGGACCTTGTAATCCATATTAAGCCCTGCACTCAGTCACGTAGGAAGTGACTTGGGAGAAGCTAGTCCAGCTTTGTGAAAGGGTTGTAACAATATGATAAGCATATAGCAATTGTTCCCTATTATGGTATAATTTAAATATAGATCATGTTAAAACACTCCATTATGCAGTGCATACTAACTATAAATAGACATTTTTCTAATTTGGAGACTTCATAGTGGCTACTGCTATCAGCTAAGGGTTAACTACACCCGGATATTTATATGATATTTCCATATGTTCATCTCTTGTGTATTGTTATAAGATTTCCAGCTGAAAAATGTAACAAATTCAAGAGAGTTGGAGCTTGAAAAAGAAATCTCTTGGTGTAGGATGTGACAAGTTGTGACCCCAAAAAATTCCTATATAATAACATAAGAAAACAAGGGAAACTGCAATAAGCCACATGGCCCACACATGGCAGTCCCTGCAAGAAATCTATTTACCTATTTTCACCTGTCATCTTCATCCATAAACTTGTCAAATCTTTTAAAACTCAATAATGACTCAGCACTAACAACCTGATTATTGAGTATTTTTTTTATCTACTACTTTACTTGAGAACCATTTCTTTTTATCTCTTTTAAATCAAACTTTGTCAAGCTTGAATCCATAATTTCTTGTATGATTTGGCACATATTAGTGTTGTATGTGTCATTATTTTAGAATAATGAAAATAAAAAAAGTTGCCTATAATTTTACCAGTATGGAGATCGAGAAGCGAGTGAATTGTGGTCCCACCTACAGTTGAAGATACCACAATATTTCTCAGTTGTTGAAGTGTTCCCATCCCTCCTCCATGGTGACCTGTGGAGCGGCAGTGCAGCAGAGATGGCAGATGGCCCAGGTGAGTTGTATTGGATTTTGCATGTCATTCCATCATTCTCTCTCTCTCTCTCTCTCTCTCTCTCTCTCTCTCTCTCTCTCTCTCTCTCTCTCTCTCTCTCTCTCTCTCTCTCTATCTATCTATCTATCTATCTATCTATCTATCTCTCTCTCTCTCTCTCCCCCTCTCTCTCTCTCTCTCTCTCTCTCTCTCTCTCTCTCTCTCTCTCTCTCTCTCTCTCTCTCTCTCTCTATCTATCTATCTATCTATCTATCTCTCTCTCTCTCTCCCCCCCCCCCCCCCCCCCCTCTCTCTCTCTCTCTCTCTCTCTCTCTCTCTCTCTCTCTCTCTCTCTCTCTCTCTCTCTCTCTGTCTCTCCCACCCCAGTCAGTGGCAGTTTGTATATAGGCACTGCAGAACTGCAGCATCCCTATATTTACTCAATAGCATAAAATGTAATGATTCTTTTTGCCTTTCATTTTTTTCTTGAAATCTTTATACACTATATTCAGTACTGGTATCAATAACCATAATGCTTAATGTCAGTAGCCATCATCTCATTCATGAAAAAAAAAAAATACAAAAATCCTTACCTGGAATTATGGACTCCATAGTTTCAGTGATGTAGTCTTTGGCTGTTGCACACAGGTCCAAGGGAGAGAGAGAGCACTGTCGCTCATGCAGTTCTCATCTTATCTGTGTGGGAAGTAATGTTTCACGGTTGAAGTAGAAAGGTTGGCTGACATGCAGGCTGGGGTGTGAAATGTTGGGGAGAACAGCATCAAGTGCATGCTGAGGGATACATCATTCCGACTTAACTATGCATCTTTTTTTTTTTTTTTTGGTGTTAAAACAGTAAAAAAAAAAAAAAACAGTGAACACTGGCATTTGTTATTCTCAGTTTCTGAAGGAGAAGAAGCTGAAACATATGCATCAATTTATGTTGTTGAAATGAACACTTTAATGCAGACCATGGGGTAGTTTGTTTAGTTCACTTTATAGATACTGAGAGAGAGAGAGAGAGAGAGAGAGAGAGAGAGAGAGAGAGAGAGAGAGAGAGAGAGAGAGAGAGAGAGAGAGAGAGAGAGAGAGAGAGAGAGAGAGAGAGAGAGAGAGAGAGAGAGAGAGAGAGAGAGAGAGGAGAGAGAGAGAGAGAGGAAGTGTGTAGTGTAGATCCAACTGATGGTATGCACTCTAGATCTACATCTGTTGGGCTGATCTATTTTTTTTTATCTCAACTTTGTGTTTATGTTATGGATCAGCATGTATATTGCTTAAAAACTCTGTACAATATCAAGAGTATTTGAATGTGATGAATTGTAGATGTCATATAGATATATGTATAAAGTATATAAATACATTTTTTTGTTTGGTATTTTATCATTATATATAAATTTTATTTAAGTATGCATATTTTCTATTATACAATAGTAAAACAATGCCTAATTTTTTTTCTAGAGCTGCACCCCTACTAATTCAAGCCACAAGCTATCCCTGCTCCTCATCATATGAAGTATGTGTCCTAAAACTTTACCTTGAAGGATGCCACAACTAACACCAGTACCATCTGATGAGTTTTCATTTATAATCATTTGATGCTTGTTTGCATTGACAGCCAGTTTTCTGTCCAGTTCCAATTGTTATACCATGAGATATTCACTTTGCTGATGAAATGTTTATGTAGAATTTTATCAGATGATTTTTAGGGTGAGTACACATTATATCACTTGCTCCAGAGTTATTGTACTCTGTCTACATTATGAGTGATCACATATTGGAATGAAAGTGAGTTGTGGCTGGGATTGGAAGGAGTGGCATGGTGTGTTATGGATGAGAAAAGTAAGGGCAGAGGAAAAGAAAGGTTTGCTTTACTAATGTTCCCAACAATATGGAAGGGTACAGAGGTACATGTGTGGTTTGGATCAGAGATAATATAGGTGGTGGGGAAGACAGAAATAGTTAAGCATGTATAGGTCTGTGTATACACATATGTATAGTGGCACACAAAATGCTGAAGGGTTACTTTGTCCAAACAAGGTTCTTTGAAAATGAAGAAAATTTGCAGATAGCATCATCTTTCCTTAGCAACACCAGAAGCTTATACCAGCAACAACTAATAAGAAAGAATAAGAATGCCAAAACTCTTATTTCTGGACCACAGACAGAGAAAGGTGCACTACGGTGGCTGAAACAGTCACCTGCTGTACCGTCAACAAGGATTGCCACTGTCAAGGATCAGAGTAAACGAAAAGGTTGATGAAGCAAAAATCCTGGAAGCCATTAATATATTTATAAAGACAAAGATAACCAACTCAAGTCTTGTCACTTAACACTTGCAACACAAACACAGGGATAGATGCTCCAACATGGTGAGGCCCCTGGATGACAGACAAGCTCCAACAAGCCCACCCCAGAAACAATTACTCCTCCAAGACATTCCACTCATTGCAGAGGAAGAGGGAACTTGGCCAAGACAATACACTTACATAAACTAAGACCAATCTAGAGGCATAGTGGTTGGAGTTGGCAGATACCCAGGGCCAACCCATGACTCCAAAGGTGTCCAAAAAGAGGGAGCTGCCAGGAGCACAAGAGGCAGGAAGTGCTCAGGAGAGAGCTCAGTTGCTGTCTGCCTTCACCAGCATAAACTAACCACCAGATCACTTGACGCTCCCTAGAGTAAGTTGGTGAAGCCAACTGAGTCAGTTGAAACTTACCTTCAATCCTGAGCCTAAGCCAGATGAAGCAGAGTGAAAGCAGTGAAGCCTGCTTCATGCCAGGCATCTGAGCAGACTAGTGAAGCAAGGAGAATGAGTAGTGAAGCTGCTGGACTGAAGAAAAGTTATTTATCCCTGTAAGAGTTGTGGTAGTTGCCTCCTTACAGTGTGCCATGGAATCACTTGTAGGAGGCATGAAAGGGATAAGTGTGTTCATGGATATAAGGAGACATTTAAGAGATATCCTGGCAACGCTGATATTTACATTAAAAAAAAAAATGGATATTGAATATGGCACAGCAGTCAAGAGTGCATGTTGTGAAAATCAGTTGTCTCATAGGATACATTAAGAGTTAAGATGGGATAAGGAAAGCAATGCAAGCATATACGAGAAATGGTATGAGCACCTTTAGTTTGAATGTTTCGTTTCTAATGGTCTGTTGACATAAACTGTCAGTGTTTAAAGTGATTTTTTTTTTTATTTTTATGTAGGAAGGGCACTGGCTAAGGACAACAAAAATCCAATTAAAAAAAAATGTCCCCTTTAATGACAGCTAGAGGTGCAACATTGCAGTGGTGAGAGAGAGGTTGAAGACAGTCAGTTAGAAGAGAGGAGTTGATGAGACGAAAAACTTTTGATTCCATCCTGTCTAGAAGAGCAGTATGAGTGGAACCCCCCCAGACATGTGAAGCATACTCTATACATGGACGGATAAGGCCCTTTTACAGAGTTAGCAGCTGGGGGGTGAGAAAAACTAGCGGAGACGTCTCATTTATCCACATACATTGTTTTTCCAGTTATCTTTGACCCAGCACCATTTTATGGCCACCATGAGTACGACTTAGCCATTGCTGCCATGTTTGGAGGATTCTCACAACAGTTCTGGGATGAATACCATGCCCTGATTCCAAAGACAGCTGGCTGGAACAATTGACACAAGCTGTACAAATTGTTCCATAATCTGAATCACTGGTCAGTAACTTATAAGAAATACTGGTCATTCTTACAAAGTATTTGTTTTTTTAGTAATGGCTTGTGTTGTTAGCAATGTAATTGTTTGTCACAGTTTTTTTTTTTTCATGTAGACAAGAAAAAATTTTACTGATTATCATGTGAAACTTAATAGTAATTACTTTTTAGTGTTAGTAATCATAGGTGTATAAGCCAGGGAGGGCAGGGGCTACAGTCCTCCACAGATCAAGGCATACAAAAAAATGGGAAGGCAGAAAAGGCAACAAACCAAAACACACACACACACACACACACACACACACACACACACACACACACACACACACACACACACACACACACACACACACACACACACGCACACACACACACACACTACTACTTAAAGAACAATAAACCAGATGTGGTATGTTTAATAGAAACCAAACTAAAAGAGGAAATATAGTTGGAATTTGCAAAGGAAGGATATAACACATGGAGAAGAGACAGGAGAAGAAAGGGAGGAGGAAGAGTGATTATATTGGTAAAAGAGGATATTGTTGTTGAGGAAATGGAATATGGTGATGGAATGGCAGAAACTTTGAGTGTTGTAAGTAAGGTCAAATGAACTGAAAAAAAGGAAAATCATTGTGACATACATACCACCAAAAACTAATGCATAGGACACCAATAAATTTAAAAGTATGCAACTAGTAAGAAAAAAAAAAAAAAAAACAGTATAGAGGAAATGATAAAGAAAAGTAACAAAGTGCACTTAGTAAGTGACTTCATCACTAAAGGAATTAACTGGGAGGAGATGGAAGTGAAGGAAAATGTCGGGACATGGGGTGAAAAACTTATGCAAACAATGATAGTGAATACAGTGAAACACTGGGTGAATGAGCATATAAGATGCAGAGATGAAGAACCATCACAGTTGGAGTTTGTGTTTACAGAAACCCCAGAAATTAGACCAAGCATACATTGTCTGAGCCTACTGGAAAGAAATGATTATGTAATAATAGAAATAGTACCACAGGAGGAAAAAGTGTTGCACAGGAATGAACAATATAGAAATGGGAGACAGAAGGCAAACTTTGCAGAACTTAAAATGAAAAAAAAAAATATGGAAAAATAAAATGGAAAGAGCTATTTGAAAGTAAAGTAGTGCAAGTATAGAGAGGGGGTGCAACAGTTTGTGCCAAGTTATAAAGTGAAAATTAAAAACATGAATGATATAATGCCAGGAGTCTAGAAGCAAGAAAAAAAAAGGACAGGACATGGAAGGAAATGATGAGACAACATAACAGAAATGCTAGAGAAGAATACAAAAAGGCAAGGAATGAATATAGCATAAGAAAAAGAGAAAAAACTTTCAAAGTGACATAGTAAGAAAATGCAAGGAAGAACCCAAACTCTTCCACAGATACATAAACGGGAAAAATGAAGCATAAGGATGACATAAACAAGTTAAAAAGGGAAGGAAGAATTTATAAAACTACTGAGGAAATGAGTGAACTAATGAATGAGAGTTTTCAATCTATATTTACAAAGGAAACCGAATTTGTGGCACCGAAAGCTCTATCACAAAATGAGGGAATACAAGAGATATAAGTAAAGAGACAAGAAATCAAGAAACTGCTAGAAGAGCTGCATGTTAAAAAAGCTATGGGACCAGATAAAAAAAATGGATGGATATTAAAAGAATGCAGAGAACAAATGCAGGAGGTAAAAATTTCACGCAGGGAAGCCACAGAACGCCTGACTTCTGATCTTTCTAAATTTTCTGATTGGTGCAGAGCAAACTTGGTATTGTTCAATGCCTCAAAACTCAATTCCTCCATCTATCAACTCAACACAACCTTCCAGGCAACTATTCCCTCTTCTTCAATGACACTCAACTGTCCCCTTCTTCTACACTGAACATCCTTGGTCTGTCATTTACTTATAATCTGAACTGGAAACTTCACATCTCATCTCTAGCTAAAACAGCTTCTATGAAGTTAGGTGTTCTGAGACGTCTCCGCCAGTTTTTCTCACCCTTCCAGCTGCTAACTCTGTACAAGGGCCTTATCCGTCCATGTATGGAGTATGCTTCGCATGTCTGGGGTGTTCCACTCATAATGCTCTTCTAGACAGAGTGGAATCAAAAGCTTTTCGTCTCCTCATCTCCTCTCCTCTAACTGACTGTCTTCAGCCTCTCTCTCACCGCCGCAATGTTGCATCTCTAGCTGTCTTCTGCCTCTATTTTCATGCTAACTGCTCTTCTGATCTTGCTAACTGTATGCCTCCCCTCCTTCCGCGGCCTCACTGCACAAGACTTTCTTCTTTCTCTCACCCCTATTCTGTCCACCTCTCTAACGCAAGAGTTAACCAGTATTCTCAATCATTCATCCCTTTCTCTGGTAAACTCTGGAACTCCCTGCCTGCTTCTGTATTTCCACCTTCCTATGACTTGAATTCCTTCAAGAGGGAGGTTTAAGACACTTATTCATAAATTTTTGACCACTGCTTTGACCCTTTTATGAGACTGGCATTTCAGTGGGCATTTTTTTTAATTGCATTTTTGTTGCCCTTGGCCAGTGTCCTTTCTACATAATAAAAAAAAAAAAAAAATGGAAGAACCCATATGGGATATAATTAATAGCTTGTTGAGAGAAGAAAAAGGTACCAAGGGAATGGAAAAGAGCTAACATAGTGCCAGTGTACAAAGGGATAAAATGGAACCATTAAATTATAGACCAGTGTCACTAACAAGTATTGTAAGCAAGCTTTGTGAAATAGTAATGAAAGAGATGGGTGGAATATCTAGATGAAAAGATAATTACAGAAAAGCAATTTAGATTCAGGAAAGAGAGATCCTGTGTCAAGAATCTATTAAGCTTCTATATGAAGGTAATAGATGGGAGTGTAAGAGAGGGACAGATGGTTGATGTGGTATACCTGGATCTCTAAAAAGCATTTGATAAAATTCTTCGGAAAAGCCTTGTCTGAAAGCTAGAGAATGGAGGATGACTAAAAGGAACAACACTGAGATGGATGGATGATTATTAAAGGGAGGGAAATAACAACAGTAATCAGAGACACTAATTCAAGTTGGTACAAAGTGACAATGATCTGTGATGGCATCTATTATGTTTCATATATATTATATATGTATATTATATTATATATGTATATTATATTATATTATATATATATATATATATATATATATATATATATATATATATATATATATATATATATATATATATATATATATATATATATATATATATATATATATATATATATATATATATATATATATATATATATATATATATATATATATATATATATATATATATATATATATATATATATATATATATATATATATATATATATATATATATATATATATATATATATATATATATATATATATATATATATATATATATATATATATATATATATATATATATATATATATATATATATATATATATATATATATATATATATATATATATATATATATATATATATATATATATATATATATATATATATATATATATATATATATATATATATATATATATATATATATATATATATATATATATATATATATATATATATATATATATATATATATATATATATATATATATATATATATATATATATATATATATATATATATATATATATATATATATATATATGATATGACAGAGGATCTAAATAGTTATTTAAACCTGTTTGTTGATGATACAAAAATAATGAAAGTAATAAAAAATAAAAGGGACCACAAGGAGTTACAAAAGGATATTGACAAGATATATGCATGGAGCCAAAGATGGAAACTAGAATTTAATGCCAGAAAATGTCATGTGTTGGAAATATGAAAAAAAAGTAAAAAAAAGGCCTTCATGGGAGAAGAAATAATAATGAAAAGTAATGAAGAAAAAGATTTTGGAGTAATGATTCAGGACACATTATCACCTGAAAGACACATAAATGGGATATTTGGCTCTACATACATTATGACAAGCATTAATGGGGCGTTTAACTATTTAGATAAAGAAATGATGAATAAAATTTTAACAAGCATGATACATCCTTAATTGGAATACGCAGCAGTAGTTTGGGCTTCAGATAGAAAAGAAAAGATAAATGGAAACTGGAAAAAAATACAAAGGATAGCAATTAAGATGGTAAGAGAAATGAAAGACTTAAGCTATGAAGAAAGACTTGGAAATGGGATTACCAACACTACAAGAGAGAAGATAAGGAGATTTTAGTTTTTTTTTTTAATGTAGGAAGGATACTGGCCAAGGGCAACAAAAATCTAATAAAAAAAATACCCACTAAAATGCCAGTCCCATGAAAGGGTCGAAGCAGTGGTCAAAAATTGGTGGATAAGTGTCTTGAAACCTCCCTCTTGAAGGAATTCAAGTCATAGGAAGGTGGAAATACAGAAGCAGGCAGGGAGTTCCAGAGTTTACCAGAGAAAGGGATGAATGATTGAGAATACTGGTTAACTCTTGCGTTAGAGAGGTGGACAGAATAGGAGTGAGAGAAAGAAGAAAGTCTTGTGCAGCGAGGACGCGGAAGGAGGGGAGGCATGCAGTTAGCAAGATCAGAAGAGCAGTTGGCATGAAAATAGCGGTAGAAGACAGCTAGATATCCAACATTGCGGCGGTGAGAGAGGGGCTGAAGACAGTCAGTTAGAGGAGAGGAGTTGATGAGACGAAAAGCTTTTGATTCCATCCTGTCTTGAAGAGCAGTATGAGTGGAACCCCCCCAGACATGTGAAGCATACTCCATACATGGACGGATAAGGCCCTTGTACAGAGTTAGCAGCTGGGGGCGGGTGAGAAAAACTGGCGGAGACGTCTTAGAACACCTAACTTCATAGAAGCTGTTTTAGCTAGAGATGAGATGTGAAGTTTCCAGTTCAGATTATAAGTAAAGGACGGATCGAGGATGTTCAGTGTAGAAGAGGGGGACAGTTGAGTGTCATTGAAGAAGAGGAGATAGTTGTCTGGAAGGTTGTTTCGAGTTGATAGATGAAGGAATTGAGTTTTTGAGGCATTAAACAATACCAAGTTTGCTCTGCCCCAATCAGAAATTTTAGAAAGATCAGAAGTCTGGCGTTCTGTGGCTTCCCTGCGTGATATGTTTACCTCCTGAAGGGTTGGACGCCTATGAAAAGACATGGAAAAGTGCAGGGTGGTATCATCAGCGTAGGAGTGGATAGGACAAAAAGTTTGGTTTAGAAGATCATTAATGAATAATAAAAAGAGTGTGGGTGACAGGACAGAACCCTGAGGAACACCACTGTTAATAGATTTAGGAGAAGAACAGTGACCGTCTACCACAGCAGCAATAGAACGGACAGAAAGGAAACTTGAGATGAAGTTACAGAGAGAAGGATAGAAACCGTAGGAGGGTAGTTTGGAAATCAAAGCTTTGTGCCAGACTCTATCAAAGGCTTTTGAGATGTCCAAGGCAACAGCAAAAGTTTCACCAAAGTCTCTAAAAGAGGATGACCAAGACTCAGTAAGGAAAGCCAGAAGATCACCAGTAGAGCGGCCTTGACGGAACCCATACTGGCGATCAGATAGAAGGTTGTGAAATGATAGATGTTTCAGAATCTTCCTGTTGAGGATAGATTCAAAAACTTTAGATAAGCAGGAAATTAAAGCAATAGGACGGTAGTTTGAGGGATTAGAGCGGTCACCCTTTTTTGGGAACAGGTTGAATGTAGGCAAACCTCCAGCAAGAAGGAAAGGTAGATGTTGACAGACAGAGCAGAAAGAGTTTGACTAGGTAAGGTGCAAGCACAGAGGCACAGTTTCGGAGAACAATAGGAGGAACCCCATCAGGTCCATAAGCCTTCCGAGGGTTTAGGCCAGCGTGGGCATGGAAAACATCATTGCGAAGAATTTTAATACGTGGCATGAAGTAGTCAGAGGGTGGAGGAGAGGGAGGAACAAGCCCAGAATCATCCAAGGTAGAGTTTTTAGCAAAGGTTTGAGCAAAGAGTTCAGCTTTAAAAATAGATGTGATAGCAGTGGTGCCATCTGGTTGAAGTAGAGGAGGGAAAGAAGAAGAAGCAAAGTTATTGGAGATATTTTTGGCTAGATGCCAGAAATCACGAGTGGAGTTAGATCTTGAAAGGTTTTGACATTTTCTGTTGATGGAGTTTTTGGCTAGTTGGAGAACAGACTTGGTATGGTTCCGGGCAGAAATATAAAGTGCATGAGATTCTGGTGATGGCAGGCTTAAGTACCTTTTGTGGGCCACCTCTCTATCATGTATAGCACGAGAATAAGCTCTGTTAAACCAAGGTTTAGAAGGTTTAGGACGAGAAAAAGAGTGAGGAATGTACGCCTCCATGCCAGATTCTATCACCTCTGTTATGCGCTTAGCACACAAAGACGGGTCTCTGACACGGAAGCAGTAGTCATTCCAAGGAAAATCAGCAAAATACCTCCTCAGGTCCCCCCAGCTAGCATTGGCAAAACGCCAGAGGCACCTTCGCTTAGGGGGATCCTGAGGAGGGATTGGAGTGATAGGACAAGATAAAGATATGAGATTGTGATCGGAGGAGCCCAACGGAGAAGAAAGGGTGACAGCATAAGCAGAAGGATTAGAGGTCAGGAAAAGGTCAAGAATGTTGGGCGTATCTCCAAGACGGTCAGGAATACGAGTAGGGTGTTGCACCAATTGCTCTAGGTCATGGAGGATAGCAAAGTTGTAGGCTAGTTCACCAGGATGGTCAGTGAAGGGAGAGGAAAGCCAAAGCTGGTGGTGAACATTGAAGTCTCCAAGAATGGAGATCTCTGCAAAAGGGAAGAGGGTCAGAATGTGCTCCACTTTGGAAGTTAAGTAGTCAAAGAATTTCTTATAGTCAGAGGAGTTAGGAGAGAGGTATACAGCACAGATAAATTTAGTATGAGAATGCCTCTGTAGTCGTAGCCAGATGGTGGAAAACTTGGAAGATTCAAGAGCGTGGGCACGAGAGCAAGTTAAGTCATTGCGCACATAAACGCAGCATCCAGCTTTTGATCGAAAATGAGGATAGAGAAAGTAGGAGGGAACAGAAAAGAGGCTACTGTCAGTTGCCTCAGACACCTGAGTTTCAGTGAGGAAAAGAAGATGAGGTTTAGAAGAGGATAGGTGGTGTTCTACAGATTGAAAATTAGATCTTAGACCGCGAATGTTGTAGAAGTTAATGAAGAAAAAGTTGAGGGGGGTGTCAAGACACTTAGGGTCGTCGACGGAAAGGCAGTCCGACCTGGGGACATTTATGGTCCCCTCCCCAGATGGGGACTCCGAGAAGGTGTAGGAGTCGCCATGATTTTAAAATTTTTGAGTGAAGGGTGTGTGTGTTATTAGGTGCTTGTAGTTTTGTGTGGAGGAAGAGAGTTGTCTTTAGAGGGCAGACTGTGACTGCCCCCTTGTGTTGTGAGACACAAAGGGAAACGTTCAGTGAGGCCACAGCTGTGTTTAATGATAATTTCACAGAACCCCCTGAACAGTGCTTTAGACCTCACTGGGAGTAATTATCGTTTCGGCAGGTGTCTACTGCCTCCTCCTCCGAGATATAATAACAATGTACAAATTAGTAAATGATATGGAAAGAATAGACAGTACCACAGATGGAGGAGAGACAGAGAGAGAGAGGCAGATGAAGGGGCATGGGAAGAAAATAAAACAAGAGTGGATGTTTAAGCAACATCATGTAATGCAGCTTCCCACACACACACACACACACACACACACACACACACACACACACACACACACACACACACACACACACACACACACACACACACACACACACACACACACACATTTTGCTGTAGATAAATGTTATGTGATAAGGTTTGGAAGAAATTGAAAGAGACCTGAATTATAAATTGGATATCAGTACAATCCAAGCATCTGAAAAGGAAAAAGTCCTAGGTGTAATAATAAAAAGTAGGCCATCACCTGAATACCATGTAAATGACAAAGTAAGGAACATGAAGCACTTGGCAAATATGAGGATGGCATTTAAATACACAGATGAGGAAAGAGAAAATAATCACAACGTTTGTAAGACCAACACTTGGATATACAGCAGTAGTTTTGAATCCACATCTGAAAAAAAAGAAATGTTGAAAAGCTAGAGGAAGTGCAAAGAGCAGCTACAGAAATGGTATCAGACTTGAAAGACCTTACCAATGAAGAAATTTTTGACAAACTGAGGCTCCTAACAGTAAAGGAGAGACAAAAACAAGGTGACATGATCATGATGTATAAATGTGTAGGAGGAAAAGAAAATGTTGTTACCATAGGTTTTGTGATACAACACTGAACACAGTAAGACATTGCACAAAAAAAAAAAAAATGTATGGAAATATAATTTTCCTGACAGTAGTCAGTAATATTGTTTCTGTTGCCCTGCTAAATCCTGAGGACTAAAGAGGATTTCATGCTTATAAATTGCTGCAAAACAAGATTGAGTTCCTGAGGTAGGCTGTCACCAAAGTTTTAGATATCTACTGCCTAACCTGTTCTCCTGATGGTGGTGGTGGTGGCAACTGTTTCATCATGTGGGAGCAAGTCTCCCGCCATCACTGATTGCCTGATGGGCCCCCCAGCTGCTGATTGGTCACGGAAGTCACGTGGTCAAGAGCTGGATCTTGATTGGAAGCGGCATGAGGGGCAGCGAGGGGACGCGGCAGGCAGGAAACAAAGACCGGCGGCGGCGTGGAGTGATGCACCCGCATCGGCAGGGAGTGGTCCTGCACTCCGATTTGAGTCGCCCAAAAGTTTTGTAAGCGGTTCGTGCTCCTTCAAGAACTCTTTCGAGGGTCAGTAAGTGATCCGGGAGGGGAGCGCGAACTCGTAATAGGTTTCTGTACACCGGTAACGGACAATACACGGAAATTGAAAGACATTGTTTATTTAACCGGCCTGGCTGGGAACAAAGGGTGGCAGGCGGGCGAGGGCGAGAACACCGGGAGCGAGGCCAGCTGGCTAGGTGATTCATGCAGAGAAAGAGGTGAGTTACAGGTCACTTTGCCATTGGAGATAGGGCCGTCACCACCGTCCACACACGACGAACCGGGCTGGCCAGGGTACAGAGGGCCAGGGAGCAACGAGACCGAGGACAAAAGGTGGGTTTTCGTTACATTATGTTTAGTATGTTTATTTGCTGGTTAAGTTTTTGCCCCTCCTAAAATATTGATGTATGTTAACAATTGCAGGAATCATTTTGGCAGTGGGTATCGCAGCGGAAGCCTGAGACTGATGCGAGATTTGTGCTCTTAGATTGTCCTGCTTAAAACCTTAATTGAATGTTTTAGGGAGGTATAGTGTATTGTAAGAACTGTGACATTTTAGTTCATTTCTAGTAAAGTCTGTTGTTTAAGATACAGGTTATTTAAATAAAAGGTACTATAAGAAACAAATCTTAGACTTAGAAGTGTGGATACTTTACTGGATATTGCTTACTGCGTAAGATGTAGCAGTATGAAGACACTAAATTGCCTACCACAAATTAGAAGGGCACTGCTAAAATAAAGTAGGATTCACCATGCTGGAATGCAGTGGCATAGCTACAATGAAAGTCACGTGGTAGAGTGGTTCAATTGACATGGGCAATGGTAGCAGTGTATGAAAGAGGTTGAGTGTTTGGTTCACTGAAGTAGCTCTACTTATAACCATGATGTCATCTTGGCACTGTGACTTCATAGTCATTTGAAAAGACATGACAATTATATCCTTCATTAGTTTGATGAAATACCCTTTAAGATGCATATTTGAAAATTTGCCCCTTTACCTCTCAGATGAAATTCTGACCTTATTGCCTACCACCATGAGTTTATATATATATATATATATATATATATATATATATATATATATATATATATATATATATATATATATATATATATATATATATATATATATATATATATATATATATATATATATATATTTTTTTTTTTTTTTTTTTTTTTTTTTTTTTTTTCATGTAGGAAGGACACTGGCCAAGGGCAACAAAAATCTAATAAAAAAAATGCCCACTTAAATGCCAGTCCCATAAAAGGGTCAAAGCAGTGGTCAAAAATTGATGAATAAGTGTCTTGAAACCTCCCTTTTGAAGGAATTCAAATCATAGGAAGGTGGAAATACAGAAGCAGGCAGGGAGTTCCAGAGTTTACCAAAAAAGGGATGAATGATTGAGAATACTGGTTAACTCTTGCGTTAGAGAGGTGGACAGAATAGGGTTTAGAGAAAGAAGAAAGTCTTGTGCTGCGAGGCCGTGGAAGGAGGGGAGGCATGCAGTTAGCAAGATCAGAAGAGCAGTTAGCATGAAAATAGCGGTAGAAGACAGCTAGATATGCAACATTGCGGCGGTGAGAGAGAGGCTGAAGACAGTCAGTTATAGGAGAGGAGTTGATGAGAGGAAAAGCTTTTGATTCCATCCTGTCTAGAAGAGCAATATGAGTGGAACCCCCCAGAAGCATACTCCATACATGGAAGGATAAGGGCCTTGTACAGAGCTAGCAGCTGGGGGCGGGTGAGAAAAACTGGCGGAGACGTCTCAGAACGCCTAACTTCATAGAAGCTGTTTTAGCTAGAGATGAGATGTGAAGCTTCCAGTTCAGATTATAAGTAAAGGACAGACCGAGGATGTTCAGTGTACAAGAGGGGGACAGTTGAGTGTCATTGAAGAAGAGGGGATAGTTGTCTGGAAGGTTGTGTCGAGTTGATAGATGGAGGAATTGAGTTTTTGAGGCATTGAACAATACCAAGTTTGCTCTGCCCCAATCAGAAATTTTAGAAAGATCAGAAGTCAAGCGTTCTGTGGCTTCCCTGCGTGATATGTTTACCTCTTGAATGGTTGGAAAATGCCGTCAGTCATGTGGCAAAACGCTGCAAGAATAAAACCTCACTTCGCCAAAGTTGGTCTCAACACCTGTGTTATATATATATATATATATATATATATATATATATATATATATATATATATATATATATATATATATATATATATATATATATATATATATATATATATATACCGGGTGGTCCAAAAAAATGTATCCATTTTATTATCGCTATCATTTCTATAAAAATTAACCCAGGCTTCTGTTTTTCAGGTGAAATAGAACAGGCAACAAGATATTCCGTGCAGGAGAGGATCAAGATTGTAGAGGTCTACTTCGCGACGAAATCGGTTATCCAAACTCAACAAAAATTTCGGAGGAACTTTCCAGGGAGAGACGCTCCAACCAGACTCACAATAAAGTGCCTCCTGGACAAATTCAGGGAGATGGGAAGTGTACAGGATAACACTGAAGGTTGCAATGGCTGACCAGTCAGGACAGAAAATAACATTGTGACTGTGAGACAGCGTTTGGAGTAGTCTCCAAGGAAATCTACAAGATGTTTGTCCCAGGAGACTGATCTTTCAAGGAGTTCAGTTATGTGCATAATGTGCCAGGATCTTCAACTATTTCCATATAAGATACAGATATTAAAACATCAGACCGATGCAAATAAGGCTGAGAAACATACCTTTGGGCAAACCATCAGTCAGAGAATCGAAGACCATCTTGATTTCTTGGTATTATTATTATTTTTTTTTTCAGTGACGAGGCAAATTTCCACCTTAGTGGTCTTGTGAACAAACAGAATATGTGCTTTTGGGCTATGGCTCAGCCTCATGAATATCGCCCACCTAATGTGGAGAAAGTGACCGTTTGGTGCGCATTGGGTCGTAATGCCATTATCGGCCCATACTGGTTCGAGGATGCTGATGCACGTCCGGTAACTGTGAAAACAGAGCAATATATTACACTAATGAGAAGAAAATTCATCTCTGCACTGAGATGCAAGTGAGGTGGTGACATGTATACTATGATTTATTAGCAGGATAGAGTAACACTGCATTGCTCCAATGTTTCACTGGAATACCTCCATTGCTACATCCCTGAAGACAGGCTCATCTCCCGTTGTAAGGACCACCCTTGGCCTGCACATTCTCTAGACCTGTTCTCTTTGGATTATTTTCTGTGGGGATACCTAAAAGACAGGATCTATGCTAACAATTCCCAAACTATTGCTGCGCTCAAGAATAACATTCAAACAGAGATTAAGAGAATTCCCCATGACATGCTAAACAAGGTCATTAGAAACTTCAGTGTGCGAGTAGCCACAGTGATTCAGCGCCAAGGAGCTTGGATTGAGCACATTATAAACTACTGAGCTGTGCTCACAAAATGGTGGTATACGGGAAAAAAACCTACACCACACAAAACTTACATGTCTGTAAGCCTGGTCTATAAAAAAAAAAAAAAATGTAAAGTTTTCCTTACAATAATAAAGGCTACTTTATCACAAATGGATACATCTTTTTGGACCACCCTGTATATATATATATATATATATATATATATATATATATATATATATATATATATATATATATATATATATATATATATATATATATATATATATATATATATATATATATATATATATATATATATATATATATATATATATATTAATTTGACAGATTTGAGGACTGTGAGCTAGTGGGACGGTGATTACAAGAACTTACTTCAGCTATGCCTTGAAATGGCACAGGAGTTGCCTTACATTCAAATCCTGTTTGAGAAGGGAACAAGTACACCAGAGAATGGGTAGTGACTCCTTTGGCAGTCTTTACCCAATCAATTCAGGGTTTCCCATTCCATGCCAGTGATTCTACTCAGTTTCTATGGGAACTGAGTAGAATCACATGCAAACATCATGGGATTGAGACAACATCCCATTCATGTTAGACACTTTTCTAGATATTAGTACTACTATTAGACTTAGTAGATATTCATCTCTTCACCTTTTCCACTGCTTAGTAGATATTTTAGAAATGTAAGACTTATCACTTATTGTTTGGTTAGATATATCAGTGGGATCTAATTTATTTTGTGTGTTACTGGATTAAGCAAAAGACCTTAACCTGTAACCCTGCACTGATTGAGAGCAAGTAAACAGATGCAGTTTATATAGATCATTATCCACATAAGTCAAGGGTTTGACATTAATGGCAGCTCTTAATTCCATAAAAATACTATGGAGTTTGTTAGTTACATAAGGTAACTCTAGTGAAAAGTCTTTTTCACTCCTGTGAGTGGCTGTTGATGGCATTACCAGTAGCTGTCAGCCTTTCACAAGGAATGAATGTATCACATATCAATCCATTTAGGTTCATGTTTGATCATCATACCCCTCATATGTTTTCTCTTTTCACACTCTGGGGCCACTAAAGCTCAAAGAACCCAACATTGAAGCCATATGTGCAATTGTTAGAAAAAAAAAAAAGTATCTGCAAACACAGGACTCTTCGCAGCGAACTCTGCAGCATTGGACCCCCCAAAAAATATTGTATTTCTTGGACATATGTTTTGCCAGCCCCACACAAGCAAGCAGGACCTAAGGAAGAAGCTAGAGAAAGGACTTTGAATGTTATTTATAAGGAGATAGAACCCTAACCTGGCATTACAGGTAGGGAAATTAATGAGAAAATCCCACATTTGCTGGCAGGAATATCTGAGCAAACAGTGAGAGATTATTTCAAGAGGGACCTAGATTACAGGTCTATGCCTAAATCATGGGTAACACATGCCTATCATCCTAAAAAAAAAAAAAAAATAGAAAATTAGCTTTAGCTGCTCAGTACAAAGACTGGGTTCTTGATGAGTGGTGCAGGGTGTTATAGTCTGATGAGGCAAACTTTGAAGTGGCTGATATGGCCTTCCTGTTTTGGGCCACGACATCATTGTGTTCAGGTACAATGCCATAATGCAGTGTGAGATCTTGAAAGATACATCCAATTCACACTAAAATACTCTGCAGAGTGGCTTGTATATGTACAGATGAAATAGGACAGGACTGAAACAGCGATACACGGGATAGAATGTTTCCTTAACATGGCTGAATATGAACAGCAGGGCAAGGGATCTTGCTCTCGCCCCTGTGAATGACCTGTTATCTAGAGAGCTGCTAGACCTGCTCCCTGCATCACAGTTTCCCCTAGCTCCATTTCATAATTGATAATTAACGATATTTTGTTATATTATAATATTTGCAGTATATCTAGACAGAATAGGATAATAAAGGAAGAGGCAGTAGACACCTGCCGAAACGATAATTACTCCCAGTGAAATCTAAAGCATTGTTCAGGGGGTGCTGTGAACTTATCATTAAACCCAGCTGTGACCTCACTGAACGTTTCCCTTTGTGTCTCACAACACAAGGGGGCAGTCACAGCCTATCCTCTAAAGACAACTCTCTTCCTCCACACAAAACTGCAGGCACCTAATAACACACACATTTCACTCAAAAATTTCAAAATCATCATGGAGACTCCTACACCAGACTCGGAGTCCCTATCTGGGGAGGGGACCATAAATGTCCCCAGGTCGGACTGCCTTTCTGTCGACGACCCTAAGTGTCTTGACACCCCTCTCAACTTTTTTCTCCATTAACTTCTGCAACATTCGCGGTCTAAGATCTAATTTTCAATCTGTAGAACACCACCTCTCCTCTTCTAAACCTCATCTTCTTTTCCTCACTGAAACTCAGGTGTCTGAGGCAACTAACAGTAGTCCCTTTTCTGTTCCTCCTACTTTATTTATCCTCATTTTCGATCCAAAGCTGGATGTTGCGTTTATGTGCGCAATGATTTAACCTGCTCTCGTGCCCACGCTCTTGAATCTTCCGAGTTTTTCACCATCTGCCTACGACTGCAGAGTCACTCTTAAACTAAATTTAATTGTGCTGTATACCTCTCACCTAACTCCTCTGACTATAAGAAATTCTTTAACTACTTAACTTCCAAAGTGTAGCACATTCTGACCCTCTTCCCTTTTGCAGAGATCTTCATTCTTGGAGACTTTAATGTTCACCACCAGCTTTGGCTTTCCTCTCCCTTCACTGATCATCCTGATGAACTAGCCTTCAACTCTGCTATCCTCCACGACCTAGAGCAATTGGTGAAACACCCTACTCGTACTCCCGACCGTCTTGGAGATACACCCAACATTCTTGAAATTTTCCTGACCTCTAATCCTTCTGCTTATGCTGTCACCCTTTCTTATCCGTTGGGCTCCTCCGATCACAATCTCATATCTGTATCTTGTCCTATCGCTCCAATCCCCTCCTCAGGATCCCAATAAGCGAAGGTACATCTGGCGTTTTGCCTCTGCTAGTTGAGGGGACTTGAGGAGGTATTTTGCTGATTTTCCTTGGAATGACTACTGCTTCCGTGTCAGAGACCCGTCTTTGTGTGCTGAGCTCATAAGTGAGATGATAGTGTCTGGCATGCAGGCGTACATTCCTCACTCTTATTTTCGACCTAAATCTTGGTTTAACACAGCTTGTTATCTTGCTATACATGATAGAGAGGTGGCCCGCAGAAGGTACTTAAGCCTTACATCACCAAAATCTCATGCATTTTGTATATCTGCCCAGAACCATGCCAAGTCTGTTCTTCAACTAGCCAAAAACTCCTCCCTTAACAGAAAGTGTCAAAACCTTTCAAGATCTAACTCAACTCGTGACTTTTGGCATCTAGCCAAAAATATCTCCAATAACTTTTCTTCTTTTTCCTTCCCTCCTTTATTTCAACCAGATGGCACTACTGCTATCACATCTATTTCTAAAGCTGAACTCTTTGCTCAAAACATTTGCTAAAAAATCTATCTTGGACGATTCTGGGCTTGTTCCTTCCTCTCCTCCACCTTCTGACTACTTCATGCCACCTATTAAAATTCTTCACAATGATGTTTTCCATGCCCATGCTGGCCTAAATCCTAGTAAGGCTTATGGACCTGATGGGGTCCCTCCTATTGTTCTCCGAAAATGTACCTCCGTGCTTGCACCTTGCCTAGTCAAACTCTTTCAGCTCTGTCTGTCAATATCTACCTTTCCTTTTTCCTGGAAGTTTACCTACATTCAGCCTGTTCCTAAAAAGGGTGACCGTTCTAATCCCACAAACTACCGTCCTATTGCTTTAATTTCCTGCCTATCTAAAGTTTTTGAATCTATCCTTAACAGGAAAATTCTTAAACATCTATCACTTCACAACCTTCTATGTGACCCATAAAAGGGTCAAAGCAGTAGTAAAAAATTGATGCATACGTGTCTTGAAACCTCCCTCTTTTCAAGGAATTCAAGTCATAGGAAAGTGGAAATACAGAAGCAGGCAGGGAGTTCCAGAGTTTACCAGAGAAGGGGATGAATGATTGAGAATACTGGTTAATTATTGTTTTAGAGAGGTGAACAGAATAGGTGTGAGAGAAAGTAGAAAGACTTGTGCAGCGAGGCCGCGGGAGGGGGGAAGGCATGCAGTTAGCAAGATCAGAAGAGCAGTTAGCAAGATCAGAAGAGCAGTTAGCATGAAAATAGCGGTAGAAGACAGCTAGAGATGCAACATTGCGACGGTGAGAGAGAGGCTGAAGACAGTAGGTTAGAGGAGACGAGCTGATGAGACGAAAAGCTTTTGATTCCACTTTGTCTAGAAGAGCAGTATGAGTGGAACCTCCCCCCAGACATGTGAAGCATACTCGATACATGGACGGATAAAGCCCTTGTACAGAGTTAGCAGCTGGGGGAGTGAGAAAAACTGGCGGAGACGTCTCAGAACGCCTAACTTCATAGAAGATGTTTTAGCTAGAAATGAGATGTGAAGTTTCCAGTTAAGATTATAAGTAAAGGACAGACCAAGGATATTCAGTGTAGAAATGGGGGAACGGGTGAGTGTCATTGAAGAAGAGGGGATAGTTGTCTGGAAGGTTGTGTCGAGTTGATAGATGGAGGAATTGAGTTTTTGGGGCATTGAACAATAGCAAATTTGCTCTGCCCTAATCAAAAATTTTAGAAAGATCAGAAGTCAAACGTTCTGTGGCTTCCTTGCATGAAATGTTTACCTCCTGAAGGGCTGGAAGTCTATGAAAAGACGTGGAAAAGAGCAGGGTAGTATCATCAGCGTAGGATAGATCGGTCAAGAAGTTTGGTTGAGAAGATCATTAATGAATAATAAGAAGAGAGTGGGTGACAGGACACTACCCTGAGGAACATCACTGTTAATAGATTTAGGAGAAGAACAGTAACTGTCTACAACAGCAGTAGTAAAACGGTCAGAAAGGAAAAAAGGTTTAGGCCAGCGAGGGCATGGAAAACATCATTGCGAAGAATTTTATTAAGTGGCATGAAGTAGTCAGAGGGTGGAGGAAAGGGAGGAAAAAGCCCAGAATCGTCCAAGATAGAGTTTTTAGCAAAGGTTTTAGCGAAGAGTTCAGCTTGAGAAATACATATGATAGCAGTAGTGCCATCTGGTTGAAATAAAGGAGGGAAAGAGGAAGAAGCAAAGTTATTGGAGATATTTTTGGCTAGATGCCAGAAGTCACGAGGGGAGTTAGATCTTGAAAGGTTTTGACACTTTCTGTTAATGAAGGAGTTTTTGGCTAGTTGGAGAACAGACTTGGCATGTTTCTGGGCAGAAATATAAAGTACATGAGATTCTGGTGATGGAAGGCTTAAGTACCTTTTGTGGGCCACCTCTCTGTCATGTATAGCACGAGAACAAATTGTGTTAAACCAAGGTTTGGTCGAGAATAAGAGTGAGGAATGTACGCCTCCATGCCAGACACTATCACCTCTGTTATGCACTCAGCTCACAAAGACGGGTTTCTGACACAGAAGCAGTAGTCATTCCAAGGAAAATCACCAAAATACCTCCTCAGATCCCCCCAACTAGCAGAGGCAAAACGCAAGAGGCACCTTCGATTAGAGCGATAGGACAAGATACAGATATGAGATTGTGATCGGAGGAAACCAACGGAGAAGAAAGGGTGACAGAATAAGCAGAAGGATTAGAGGTCAGAAAAAGGTCAAGAATGTTGGGCGTATCTCCAAGACGGTCAGGAATACGAGTAGGGTGTTGCACCAATTGCTCTAGGTCGTGGAGGATAGCAAAGTTGAAGGCTAGTTCACCAGGATGGTCAGTGAAGGGAGAGGAAAGCCAAAGCTGGTGGTGAACATTGAAGTCTCCAAGAATGGAGATCTTTGCAAAAGTGAAGAGAGTCAGAATGTGCTCCACTTTGGAAGTTAGTTGGAATATTAGTCATATTGGCCAACATCAGGCATCGTTTTGACACGGAATGTCTTAACGAGGTTATTACACATTAGTATATGCCTGTTTTTTAAATGTAACAATTATTAAACAAGAATAACCAATGTGTCTACCTGTCTCTTTCCTTCGATAAAGAAAAAAAAAATCGGATATATATATATATATATATATATATATATATATATATATATATATATATATATATATATATATATATATATATATATATATATATATATATATATATATATATATATATATATATATATATATATATATATATATATACTCGTATATTTTTTATTTTTTTTTATGGAGGTTGGACACTGGCCAAGTGCAACAAAAATCCAGTGAAAAAAATAAATAAATAAATGCCCACTGAAATGCCAGTTCCATAAAAGGGTCCAAAGTGGTATTCAAAAATTGAAGGATAAGTGTCTTGAAACCTCCCTCTTGAAGGAATTCAAGTCATTGGAATGAGGAAAGACAGAAGAAGCAGGGAGTTCCAGAGTTTACCAGAGAAAGGCATGAATAATGCCTTTCTCAATGGTATTGAACAATACCAAGTTTGCTTTGCCCCAATCAGAAATTTTAGAAAGATTATAAGTCAAGCGTTCTGTGGTTTCCCTGTGTGAAATGTTTACTTCCTGAAGGGTTGGACGTCTATGAAAAGACGTGAAAAAGTGCAGGGTGGTATCATGAGCGTAGAAGTGGAAAGGACAAGAAGTTTGGTTTAGAAGATAATTAATGAATAGCAAGAAGAGAGTGGGTGATAGGACAGAACCCTGAGGAACACCACTTTTAATAGATTTAGAAGAACAGTGACCGTCTACCACAGCAGCAATTGAACGGTCAGAAAGGAAACTTGAGGTGAAGTTACAGAGATAAATATAGAAGCCGCAGAAGGGTAGTTTGGAAAACAAAGCTTTGTGCCAGGCTTTATCAAAAGCTTTTGATATGTCCAAGGCAACAGCGAAAGTTTCAGCAAAATCTCTAAAAGAGGATGACCAAGACTTAGTAAGGAAAGCCAGAATATCACCAGTAGAGCGTCTTTGATGGAACCCATACTGGCGATTAGATAGAAGGTTGTGAAGTGATAGACGTTTAAGAATCTTCTTGTTGAGGATAGATTCAATAACTTTAGATAGGCAGGAAATTAAAGCAATAGGACGGTAGTATGAGGGATTAGAACAATCACCCTTTTTAGGAACAGGTTGAATGTAGGCAAACTTCCAACAAGAAGGAAAGGTAGATATAAATAGACAGAGCTGAAAGAATTCGACTAAGGAAGGTGCAAGCACTGAGGCACAGTTTCGGAGAACAATAGGAGAGACCTCATCAGGTCCATAAGCCTTCCGATGGTTTAGGCCAGTAAGGGCATGGAAAACATCATTGCGAAGAATTTTAATAGGTGGCACGAAGTAGTTCAGAGGGTGGAGGAGAGGGAGGAACATGCCCAGAATCGTCCAAGGTAGAGTTTTTAGCAAAGGTTTGAGCGAAGAGTTCAGATTTAGAAATAGATGTGATAGCAGTGGTGCCATCTGGTTGAAATAAATGAGGGAAAGAGGAGGAAGCAAAGTTATTGGATATATTTTTGGCTAGATGCCAGAAGTCACGAGAGGAGTTTTATCTTGAAAAGTTTTGACACTTTCTGTTAATGAAGGAGTTTTTGGCTAGTTGGAGAACAGATTTGGCATGGTTCCGGGCAGAAATATAAAGTGCATGAGATTTTGGTGATGGAAGGCTTAAATAGCTTTTGTAGGCCACCTCTCTATTATGAACAGCACAAGAACAAGCTGTGTTAATCCAAGGTTTGGAAGTTTTATGTTGAGATAAAGAGTGAGGAATGTACGGCTCCATGCCATAAACTATCACCTCTGTTATGAGCTCATCCCACAAAGATGGGTCTCTAATATGGAAGCTGTAGTCATTCCAAGGGAAATCAGCAAAATACCTCCTCAGGTCCCCCCAACTAGCAGAGGCAAAACGGCAGAGGCACCTTCGCTTAGGGGGATCCTAGGAAGGGGATTGGAGCGATAGGACAAGATAAAGATATGAGATTGTGATCGGAGGAGCCCAACGCATAAGAAAGGGTGACAGCATAAGCAGATTTAGAAGTCAGGAAAAGGTCAAGAATGTTGAGCGTATCTCCAAGACGGTCAGGAATACGAGTTGGGTGTTGCACCAATTGCTCTAGGTCGTGGAGGATAACAAAGTTGAAGGCTAGTTCACCAGGATGGTCAGTGAAGGGAGAGGAAAGCCAAAGCTGGAGGTGATTAATTTTATTCAACTGATAATATCATAAAGCTTGGAAGACCAGCAATTCACTTCTAAATAACATAAACTTTAAGGAGCAAGTGGTTAAGGCTGCTGCAGTCTCTGTGAGGGACACATTGCCAGTGAACTATATGACTTTTTCTTTGAGCAGCACGCCAGGCAACTCTACTGGTCTGTTCTTCAGTGGTCAAGTGGGTGGAGCTCCAAGGAACTAAAATTCTAAGCCTTTGTGACAACTGAAAAAAAAAATGTCTTTTCCTACTATGGTGTTGGTAAACTGTTGTTTTTACTATAGAATATTTGAATGAACCAATCCAGGTACTCTTGAGCTCATTCTGAATGAACTTGAAGACTGCATGAACCAGTTTCAAGTAGAAGTGTTCATTCAGGATGGGGTACCATGCCACACAGCATAACTATGTATTAATGAACTCGGAAATCCACGGAAACTTAATTCAATAGAGAACATCTGGGCATTCATCAATCATCAGCTGCTGGACATGGACACATATACCCTTCTGTGCCTTTAAAGTGCCATTAAGATAATTGGGACAGCATTAACCATAATTATCTACAAAATCCTTTTGATGCCTTTTCCAAGCATCTTAAGAAGGTTAAGAAGATCCAAAGTTACCCTATATATTGATAATTTTGGTGATCACTTCGGGATCACTCCTAAGCCAGGCCTTTGGATCTGCAACTCCTGTAGAAAGGGGTAAAAAAAAAAGGAGAAACGAATAGCTTCCTCTACACTAATTTTTCCTACATCCTACACGCCACATTCTCTCCAGAAACTCTTTCACCGCCTCGATCATTCTTTCATTCGCCTCTCTTCACAGTCCCAGCAACAACACTATCCATTTCTCCACTCTTTCATTCCTATCATGCCCTAACTCAGCCAGTATCACTTGCATCATCTCATTCCTGTCTCTGGCATACTTCACACATTCCAACACCACATATTCCACCGTCTCATCTTCTCCCATGTCACACATCTGGCACATTTGTAACTCCTTGCATTCACATCCTTACACTGTGCCCTTACTCAGAAGAGATCACCAGCCAGGCTTCCATCATACCACCTTTCATACCTCAGGACGCCTTTCTTCTTGTACCATTCCAGGGTCTTCTTTCTTTCCATCTAATTCTTCCATTCATTCAGCCCCACACATTTCACTTCTTTGTCTATCTCATTTTTCCATTTTCTCACTTCCACTTCAGCTCCCACTTTGCTTCCTCTTGTTACCACCCATTCACACTCATTTTGATTCCTCCCAGCCATTCTTTTCGCCCACACAACTTGTAATCCACTCCTGTCTGTCATTCTCATGCACCTCTTCCTCCATTTGCTTCCACTTTCATTCCTTTGTACTTTCATTCCTTTCATGCCCATCAGCCAGCCTGGGCTCACCTTAACTTCACCACTGGAATGAAAACTAAAAAAAATATCCTGCCTGGGTAAACAAACATAAAACATACAAATAACACTTTAATGGATATCAAAATAAATTAATACACAACTCGTGTAAACTCACAACAACAACAAAAAAAAGAAGAAATAACTAAATGAAACTTATACACCTCAAAATTTCCAGTTGAGGGAAACCACGGGTAATCTTCGTTCACACGAACGCTTTTTTTCCCCTGCTGAGTGATGACAGGCGTCTCCCTCTTGTCACCACAGACTGATAGGGCTCAGGATGGCCACACACTACACCACTCCTCCAGTAGACAGGCACACACTGGTGAAGAGGGCTGCGGCTACGGTCTTTAAGCATCACCGTGAAACTCCTGCAACACACCCATGGTGCACTCTAATCATCCTCTCTCCCGCTCCCTACATTTCATTAACATCCAACGTTTTGCCCAACAATATCTTCACACTGAAATACATTATCACATACCTGCTATGCTGATAAAGCTACACAGTCCAGACCTCTAAAACAACCCCTCATGTGTCCGCGTTCCGCGCCAAAATCCCTTTCGTTCCAAAACAAACACTTCCCATCAAACCCCACGCTAAGCAGCTGAACATCACGATGCGTCTAGCTCCGCCTAACTCCTCACACCTTCCTTGCTAATCTTGCATCATCCATTCTCTCAAGCCTAATCTTGTACCTAAGTGTGGCTTTTGTGTGTCTTTCCCTAAAGGTGAAAGACCATATCCCATATCCCATATCACCTCTCAAGGTTTCAACTGCTGTGCACCTCGGTGCACTCAGTGCCATCCCTGCTACTCTATTCTGGCCCACTTCTAACTTATCAATTTAACTTTCATTCCATGGAATCACATCCATACCATACATTATACTTGGCACAGCCACACTCTTCCACACTTCTCTCAGCACATCATACTTACTTGCTCTCATCCTTGCTGCTCTTCTCAATCGACCTACCCACTGGTTTACCATATCTATCTTTTCATTCTTTGCCTTTCCACAACCACTAGGACTCATCCACATCCCTAAGTACTTGTATTCTTGCACCTGTTTCAACTTATTCTCTCCAAGTCTCCATACCACATTACTTTCATCCTTTGACATATTCACAACCTTGCTTTTCTCACTGCTAAACCTTACTCCAAAGTCTTTTCCATACCCATCCACAACATCCAATAAACTTTGAAGCTCGTCTGCCAATTCACTCATAATAACCACATCATCTGCATAAAGAAGCACACATACTTTATCATTCCCCACACTTACCCCTACATTCATTCTTCTCATTCTAGCTGCTAACTCCTCTGTATACAGGCTAAGAAGGGTTGGTGACAATATACAGCCTTGCCTAACTCCTTTCTCTCACTCTTCACCCAGTCTGTTTCTGTCTCCAAGCCTGTATCTAGCTCTTGTGTCCACATACATACTTTGCACTATGTTAACTATCTTTGCACTCAATCCAGTCTTTTCTAAGACTCTACCTAGCATTTTTCTATTCACTCTGTCATAAGCTTTCTCTATATCCAGAAAACCTAGGTACAATTTCTCCCCATCCTTCTTTTTCTTCTCAGTCATTTAATTAACCACAAACATATTGTCCTCAGCTCTCCTATCCACACCAAATCCATTCTATTCTTAACCCAGCGCTCTAACTCTCTCAATCCATTTATACAATCTCTCATTCAACACTGCACTGAAAACTTTATCTATTGTATTCACTAATGCAATTGGCCTGTAGTTCTTCAACTTATTCTTACTCTTAAATCCTCTCTTATGTAACAGACACACTCTGCTCTCATTCCACTTGCTTGGCACTCTCTCTTCCTCCCCACACTGTTGAAAAATTCAGTCAATAACTACCTCCTCACCATTCTTGTAGAACGCATACGGTATATCATCTGAACCTGCTTCCTTGCTATTCTTCTCTCGTTTCACACACCTCTCCACTTCCTTCCTGCTGATTCTTTCATTCAGTTCATCTGCATTCTTCCTTTCCAGTGTCACACATCCTTCTCTCTCACACTAAACATCTCACCTACCCCACCTACTTCTTCCCAGAACCCTTTGATTGCCTCCCTGGTTCCCTCCTTCTCTGTTATAACTACACCATCCACTTTTAGACTCCACACCAATACTGTCTGACATATTCTCACCTCTCATGAAGTTGTACCATTCACGGCCACCTTTCATACCTTTCTCCCTTAAAGATTGAATCACACTTCTTTCACTCTTCACTTAAGCATTCATTATCATTCGTCTTGTCAACCGCTGCTGCTTCACATACGCTGCCCATGCAATCTAATGCTCATTCTCTGCCTTAAAGCTTTCATGCCTCTTTTTCCTCAGCCGTCTACACTGTCTATTCATTATCTTTCGCTCCTTTCTAAACGCTCTGATTTCATCATTCCACCATGGTTTACATACATTCTTTCTTCTACCTATTCTCAGAAACCCTATCTGGTTCTCAGCAGCACCCCTCACGTCCTCAACCAGTTTCTCATTCAGATGCTCCACGTCATGCACACTTTCGTCATCCCAGCTTCTCTCACTCAGATCAACCTGAAAGTTCTCCTACACTATATCCCTCAGTCTCTACTTCTTTTTCTTACTTGCCACTTTCACTTCATTCGCACCCTGCATCAAGCACTCCACAACTAGCATGTTGTGATCAGACACAATATCAACCAAACCATCCTCATCTATCCACATATGAGACACAATTTCACCCATTCTTCCATTCATGAACATGTAGTCAATTGCCGATTCCTACTCTCTTGCACACTAAGTCATATGCCCCTTAGCCAAAGTAACATTCAGATTTTCCAGCTCCAGTTTATCAACAAACTTCCCAAGCATTTCACCATTCCTGTTTACCTGTTCCCCTAGTATTCCCACATGTGCATTCATGTCACCCATAACTAGCACTTTCTCCTCTCCATACTCTCTCACAGCTTTCTTAAGTATGTCATACTTTCTCCTATTCTCCCTATCTGCTCTTTCACCCATGACAGTCATGTACGCTACCACCAGTACTACCTTCTCTGGTCTGCCACGACCATACATGTATTCCACTCTGACTGCAAGCACATCCTCACTACATGTACACTCCCCCACATCAATCTCCTCTACTTTCAGCCCCCTTTCTTTCTTGTAGAGTAGAGCTACGCCTCCTCCCAATGTTTCCTGTGTCTTACGCCCCTTTCCAATCATAACATACTCATATTCCTCCATTCATACATCATTTCTCAGGTGAGTCTCAGTGAGCCCGACTAAATCGAACCTCCACTCGTTGAGCTCCTTGCATACATCCTCAAACTTGCCCACACCCCATCCTCTCACATTCATGCAGCCAATCTTCACACCTTTACTTACCTGGTTAGTCTCTTCTCTTCCATGTTTGCTGACATCAGTGGGTCCTTCTCGTCATGCCTCGTCCACACAACACACCTGCCTCGCCTTCATCTACTCGGCCAGTCGACGTCATAGCCTCTCATTCCCATTGTAGATGAGGTGGACCCCGTCTCTTCCATAGAATTTGTCCTGGTCGAGGATCCCATCCATGTCTAGGAAGCTCACGTTGCCCTTCTTCTCTGTCATCCATTCCATCTTGACCTTCATGAGTTCTATGCATATCTTGCGGCTCGTTTCTCTTCTGACCTTCTCGTACTGCACTTCTTCCCGTGGGCGCCGCAGGACCCCCTCCTTAGCCACACACATCTTCTTTTTCTCTGCTGCCTTCACTGCTGCTATCACTTCCTTTATTGTTTCTTCAGCACCTGCCTCTACTAAGTTGTTGCCTCCTCCTTGAATCACTAGCAGGCATCTCTCTCCCATTTCTTGCACTTGCCAGTTTTTCTCACCCTTCAAGCTGCTAACTCTGTACAAGGGCCTTATCCGTCCATGTATGGAGCATGCTTCACATGTCTGGGGGGGTTCCACTCATACTGCTCTTCTAGACAGGGTGGAATCAAAAGCTTTTCGTCTCCTCAACTCCTCTCCTCTAACTGACTGTCTTCAGCCTCTCTCTCACCGCCGCAATGTTGCATCTCTAGCTGCCTTCTACCGCTATTTCCATGCTAACTGCTCTTCTGATCTTGGTAACTGCATGCCTCCCCTCCTTCCGCTGCCGGCCTCGCTGCACAAGACTTTCTTCTTTCTCTCACCCCTGTTCTGTCCACCTCTCTAACGCAAGAGTTAACCATTATTCTCAGTCATTCATCCCTTTCTCTGGTAAACTCTGGAACTCCCTGCCTGCTTCTTTATTTCCACCTTCCTATGACTTGAATTCCTTCAAGAGGGAGGTTTCAAGACACTTATTCATCAAATTCTGACCAGTGCTTTGACCCTTTTATGGGACTGGCATTTCAGTGGGCATATTTTTTTTTTATTGGATTTTTGTTGCCCTTGGCCAGTGTCGTTCCTACATAAAAAAAAATAAATAAATAATAATAATAATAATCTAAAGGATATCTGAATAAATAAATTAAAACCAGTATATGAAAACAGTTTTTGAACCTGTGAGGGTACCTTAAGGTTAACTAGTGAACAGAAGCTTTGACATTTAATCAGTTATTGAAATGTACTTCGGTACTGAAGTACCAAAGTATTCATGTCAGGAACAGGGAACCTGATAATTCCCTTGTAAAGAATTACAATCCCAATAATCTTCTTGTAAAGAATAGTGAATCCTGCTGTGAGTGGCTTCACTAATCTTGACATGACCCCAGCACTGTGTTAATTGTTTGCCGGGGAAGTTTGAACCTGACGCTGAGCAACTGACAACCAGGAGCGGTGTATACAGACAGAGGCCCTTTGATACAGTATAGCAGAGGAATTAAGATGCAGACCAGTAAACTGGAATAAAAGACAACAGGATCAAAATACTTCAGAAGAGATTCCTTCAAAGCCAAAGCAAATTGAGTGGTTAGAAAACTGGTTTATGGAACACGTTTATAACAAAAGTCAATAATTAGCTAAAGAAATGTTCTGAAGCACTGTGATGGGGAAAGAGTTGAGTAGTGGACATGTTAGAGGCAAATGCTTCACATGGTTGCTGTGAGGAAAAGTTTGACAGATTAGTAGATTTCACATACTGTAAGTGTCATGAACTGCATTTGACCCAATGATATGCATCGTTTCATTTAGAGAAGTGAGAGCAAGAAAGAGCACCCGAGAGAAAAATAAATAATGGTATCCATGGAATGAGCTGTGATAAGTAAATTCTGGAACCACATGAGTATGTTGCCCAAGAATGGCTGAATAACAAAAATTATTTAACAGCTAATATGATTTCACATGAAATATCAGCAACAGTCAAAACACAAAAAAAATAATTGTTGTTGTTGTTATTATTGGAGAGAGACAAAATAAAAAAAAGAAAATATATATATATATATATATATATATATATATATATATATATATATATATATATATATATATATATATATATATATATATATATATATATATATATATATATATATATATATATATATATATATATATATATATATATATAGTTGGATGTGGCAATGTAAAACAAAAAGAAGTAAGCACTAATAAAAGAAGGAGTGAGAGAACGAAGCAGGAAAAAATGAAGAGAGACAGAGAGAGAGAAAGAGAGAGAGAGGAGAAAAAATATAGATTAGTGAGAGAGTGAGTGGGCGAGAGTGAAGGTGGGGGTGCCCCCTGTTCGATGAGTCTTTGTTCTGCCGATCATTACCTTGAAAGTTGTATATTCTCCTCCCAGTCTCCTTCCCTACTTAATTTTAATACTTTCCCTTTATCCCTTCATGTTGAGCCTCATATAGTTAATAGCAGAAGAGTTGTTCTTAATGATAAAGTAATCAGTATTTACCCAGCCCCCAAAGCTTGGTCACTAGAATTTTCATAAGTAAAGCATTTCATTCATGTAAGCCAGTGTTGAGTGAGGCGTGACAGCAAACGAGTGGTTGGGTGTATGTATGTATGTCGCCAGCCAACCCCTCTCTCTTGTATCCTCCCCATAGTAGCAGAGTAGGAGAGCATCTGGCTCTCGTTCCCACAGTCAGTCACAGCCCACCCTTGAGAGGAGTTGGATCTATGGTCAGGGGGCAGATGCACAGAAGAGACTGGGTGGGGGTTTTACAAGTAGACAGGCCTTTTGTTCTAAGGGGATAATTGAGTAATCACACAGTAAGTCCCTGCATATATGTGTAGCTTTAGGTCTCTCTCTCCAGCTGCCTGTTAGTATACATTACTATAACTTATGTCAGATATTTGGGACATGACTCCTTGGCTAAGTGTGTATGTAAGCCGGGTTTTGTTGCAGTGAGTGGTTTCTGACCCTCCTGTTTGTTTTTGTGGGCAGGTTGTCTACGTGTGTATTGTTTTGTTAAATGTTACTTTTATCCATTGCTCTCATAGAGGGCCTGGAAGCAGAGGATATGCTGCTGCATAGTAGAATATTCTCCTTTCCCGGATCATATTGTTTCTGTGAAAGGGGGCATGTTTGTCTCCCAGGAAAGTGAATACAACAGTCCACAGCAGGAGGAGATAGTTTTCTACAGAAGTGGGAGGAAACTATCTCGGTGTTTGTGAGGCCGGTATCCCGTAGAACGAATTATCATTGTACATGTTTGTCGCTTATATTGTAATTATCTTCTTCGTAGAACGTGGCTGGCGATTCCTTCCCAGCTGTTGGGCTGTTGGAATTAGTAGTTGTTGTATTATGCTCCTTTGCTTGTGGGTGGGTAAAAATAATAATAATAATAATAATAATAATAATAATAATAATAATAATAATAATAATAATAAATACTTTATTGTCACGTATAATACATGAAAATTGCTTCATGAGCTCTCAGTAAAAGTGATAAAACCGCACATACGTCATACACTCCTCGTACTACTCACACACATTGGTCATTTACAGGCCACAGGAACAAACCCGGTCTGTGCTACTGGTAGATTGTCTGTTGTTCATTTAACATTTTAATATTGCTAGGTACAAAAGATCTTGAATATCTTGATGTTCTACAGTATAATGACCTCAACCTTCTTCCCAAGGGTAACATTTGATAATATTGGTTTAAAGGATGAATGGGATCATGTCGTACTACCTCACATCTCCGGACAACTGCTTTCTTATAAATTTCCACAAGAGGGATGATGTTCTCAACCCCAAGTTTCCCACAATTTTTCATTATTTTACAATGTTTGTTTTTTAATTCAATGTTACAATTTCCGTACCAGCAAGTTATATTAAACGAAAGAACAGATTGTATTATTGCTGAATAGAATATATCCATAATCTTTCTGTCAATTCTTAGTTTACTTAATTGCCTTACAAAATACATTATAGAATTGACTTTTTTGTAAAGTGTCTCAACATTATTATTAAAAGAAAATTTATCATCAATTATTGTTCCTAAGTATTTATATTCCTTGACTCGCTCCACCATCTCACCATTTACAAACAGAGGAGGGTGATCATATAATGAAGTGCTATAGTCTACGACCATCTCTTTTGTTTTCTTTACATTTAACTCTAAAAAGTTACTGCTGCACCAATCCACAAACTTTTCCACCTCCTCTCGGTATGCAGTGTCATCATTACCACACCGACCCACAAGGACAGTATCATCAGCATACTTAAACAAACGGCAGTTCACATCCCGACACACACAGTCACTTGTGTATATAGTAAAAAGCATGGGTGACAACACACAACCCTGAGGAGCACCTGTGTTTGTAATGACGACACTCGATTTTGCACCCTGAAAGCTGACATATTGTGGTCGATTTGTCAAGAAATTATTAATCCATAAAATCAAGTTAGAATTTACTTTCATGTTTTTCAATTTAGTCATCATTAGGTGAGGCTGAATTGTATTAAAAGCGCTCGAAAAGTCTACAAAGAGGATCCTAGCATAGCGTTTAAAACTGGAGGTATTTCCTTTATCTAAAAAATTTAAAAGATAGTCAGTGAAAGACAGGGTTGCATCCTCAACACACCGGTTTTTGGTATAAGCAAATTGATAATTATCTACGAAATGGGTAGCCTGCTCTAACAATATATCTTTAACTATTTTTTTCAAGACATTTCATGATGACAGATGTTAAAGCTACCGGGCGATAATCATTCTTACACATAGGCGGTGATTTCTTTGGTATCGGTATAACTTCAGGTGTTTTCCATATTGCTGGTATGTAAGCTTCATCAAGTGATTGCTGAAAAATCCTACACAATATTGGAGCTAAAGGTTCCTTACACATTCTCAGGAAATTGCCGTTGATCTTATCTGGACCTGACACTTTACCTATTTTAATTGATTGTAGACTTTTAAGTACATTTGCCTCTGAAATTACAATTTTTGAAAAGACATATTTATCAAATCTGGAATAAAAAACATTGAGTTCATTACAAAAATCTTTAGAATTGTTAACAATGTGATTACCTGCACTTTTTTGCATACCTGTTAACTGCTTAATACCATTCCATGCTGACTTTGTGTCTTTTTTTTAACATATTTTTCACCTTTTGTTTATATCTATCTTTACATACTTTAATTGCTGTATCAATTTCCCTTTGAACACTTTTTGCTCCAGTTTTATCATTTATGCCATAACAATATTTTTTTTATTTATTAGTTCTTTTAGTTCCTTTGTAACCCATGATCTGTTGTTTGGAAAACATCTAACTTTCTTTGTAGGTACAACATTGCTTATGCAAAAGTGCAAATAGGAATTTAATACATCCACATTTTTGTCTAGAGAGTCCCTGCTGTCATATAAAATATCAAAAATCTGTTGTTTCCATACATCCTAAAAGGGTATCATTTACATCTTTGTTCCACGAGTATATTAATTTTTCAACTGGCTTACTACGCTTCAATAATTGTCTGTATACTGGCGTAAGCAGACACATATTATGGTCAGAGACGCCCAATGGCTCTAGTTTCTTCGCCACATAGCTATTTCGAACATTACAAAAGAATGGATCTAATAATTTATCGTCTCTTGTTGGGAAACTTATAAATTGTTGGGAATGGGGGATACTTTTCCTAAAATTACAGTGATTAAAATCATCTGTTATAATCTTAATGGCATCTGGATCACTATTTTCTATTTTTCTAACCACTTCAGATAGAATATTCTCAGCCTCCTTTGCATTAGAACTCAGAGGGATGTATACTACAATAAGATATATTTTGTTAAATTCTCGAGGTAGATAAAAAGGCCTCAGAGATAGTACTATATACTCAATATTACCATTACAGCATTTCTCGTACATGGAAACAGCACTACACCATTTGCTATTGATGTAAGCACAAACGCCACCCCCGCTCGACTTGCCTGAATCAACAGTCCTATCACCTCGCATTAACGTAAAACCATCTAAAGTAAAGGCAGAGTCGGGATCTTTATCTTCTTGGAGCCAAGTCTCTGTTAAGCATATCAAAGAAGATTCTCTAAAGGACCAATCCCATCTTACAAGTCCATGTAATTCATCAATCTTGTTTCTTAAACTGCGTACATTACCGCACAACACCATAGGTACTGGAACTCTTCCACCTCGTCTTCTACATTGTACTCTAATTCCCCCACGCCTACCTCGCTTCTTAACACGTCGTTTCACTTCCTCTGGCACATCAAAACTGGTAGGCGATGTGTACTCCTGTCTTGATAACAGTAGGAGTTCATGACGGGTGTATGTGAGCCTGTCAGGTGTTGTTGGACTGGGTGAGGCACCATGTTTGTTTACATCCTGTCCTCTTGCTCCTCCGCCACCACGGGTTGGGCTAGCAGCTGTCCCGTCGATTATAAAAGTCTGGTATATCAGCGTAATACACAGTAGCACAGCCCAGCTCCGCCTCAGCGACATCCTGGTGTACTCCTAGATGATTTGTCACAGTCACACAAAGCCAGGCGGCTCCAAAATACGAAATATGAGAAGAAATAGTGGGAGGTGGAGTAGCTCACTGGTCGCCGCTGTGCAGCGCCCTCTGCACAGACTGGTGACCTCATTAGAGTGACCTGGCATTATGACTGGTCATGTAAAGGGTGCAGGAATCAGAACGGACCCTGTACACCTTTAATTAAGCCCTGCACCAAGTCACATAACTGGTGACTTGGAGAAACAAGAATAGTCTGCAGCAGTTGGGAGAAGGGCAGAAAATTAAGCCCTGCATCAAATCACATAGGTGGTGACTTGGGGAAACTAGCCCAGTCTGTGGCAGTTGAAAGAAATGTAGGAAGCTGTGGTCGTAACAGAATCTGGCGATCTCGACAGGATTGTTGGTAGCTTCGTAGCCACGTAGGGGAGGCAGTTGTTTTTTATTTGTTTCGTTGTTTTTATGTGTGCCCCACAAACTGAATCCCCTGCCACATAAATGTTAGCCCTGTCTACAGTGTTGGCAACTTCTCCAGATAGAAGGTATGTCTTAGGAAATGACATACAAGTTGGAAATGAAAAGTCTGGAGATGGAAGAGACTGGAGAGAAGGAGGAGCGAGAGCTGAGATTGCTCCAGTTGGAAGCTGAAGCTGAAGAAAGGAGGCAGAAGAATGAGGGGGCTAGAGAAGCCAGGAGGCTTGAGGTCGAGGAGAAAGTGAGATTACTTGAGCAAGAAAAAGCGCTGAGGTTACCTAAAACCGAGAAAAAGACAAAGTTACTTGAGACAGAGAAGGAGGCATGAGAAGGAAGAAGCTAAACAGAATAGAATGTTTGAGTTGGAGAATATGCAGATAGAAGTTAATTCATCTCATGGTTTGAGGAGAGGAGGAGTGAAGGAGGATGCAGTAGAAATCCAGATGGTGAGGAGTTTGAAATTGATACCAAAGTTTGATGAGAAGAAGGTGACAGAGTGGTTCAGGAGGTTTGAGAAAAAAAACAGCCGAATTTCATTGGCCTCAATAGTGATGGATTGGTCTTGTGGCAAATATGTTAAAGGGCAAAGCGATGGAGAGGCTCAGCTCTCCAAACTTATCTCCTACATAGACTGGTGCAAGGTAAAACCAACAAGTGAGGTCACCAGCCTGTTTACCAACCAAGAGGCAAGAAATTACAAATACTGCCAATATGTACTAGCAACTGGAAAGAATTACAAACCATGCCTAGGAAACAGCACAACGAAAGACAAATACATATCAGGTCGGTATATAATACCAAGGGGGAAAATTGCCCTTGTAATGGATCACCCACTTCCTGCAAGGTATTATAACACTCTCCCTGCACAGTAACACAATATCCCTTGAAGGGAAGAGAGATAAATTACCGTAAGGCAGTTCAAAAGAATTCTCTGCATGCTAACCCAGAAGTGGCTTTGCAATGCAGTAATATTTAACAAGACACAGTACACCGACAAAATGCCCATGAAAATATACAGAACGGTAATTCACCTCTCACTGCATCACAAAGTACTCTACCTGCTCCAGCAACTCAGAGGAGCTACGTCCCAATATAAGTGTTTTACAAATAGCTGCACTCACAGGCAGACTGATGTGGAGACTCCTAAAGCTACCTGGATGGGCCAGGGCGTAAGTCCGGTAGTTACTCAACTATCTCCTTAGAACAACTGCCCTGTCAAGCTATAAAACCTTCCCTGTGTCTTCCAAACAACGGTGCCCACCTTAGTATGTCCATCTCTTGTAAGGTATGGACAGTGACTGACTTGAGAGTGCAAGGCTAACACTCTCACACCCTGCTAATAAGGCGGGTACAAGAGAGCAAGTGGGTGGTGATATACGAGTACATATGTACACTGTCCACTGCCTCACCCCATGATGACCTATATGAACAAAACACTTTCCTTCTGAAAGTCTAGTAACAAATCTATTGGAGCTGGATGAATACTGATCACTTTATCATCAAGAGCAACTCATCTACTAAGTGTTGAAAAAAGACTCAAATTGAATGAACAACAGGAAGTAAGAAAAATAAGTGAGAAACATAATAGACATCTGCGTAGGTAAATATCATACTAAGAACTATAGGCTAGGCTACTTGTCGGAGATATGCCAAGTTCCCATCCCCAGGCTGTCTTTCTTCTTATCTCTCTCTCTCTCTCTCTCTCTCTCTCTCTCTCTCTCTCTCTCTCTCTCTCTCTCTCTCTCTCTCTCTCTCTCTCTCTCTCTCTCTCTCTCTCTCTCTCTCTCTCATTCATTCGTTCTTATTTTCTTCTTTATAATCACACTCTACATGACAATATATATATATATATATATATATATATATATATATATATATATATATATATATATATATATATATATATATATATATATATATATATATATATATATATATATATATATATATATATATATATATATATATATATATATTTTTTTTTCTATGTAGGAGGGCCGCCGGCCAAAAGCAACAAAAATACAATAAGGTAAAAATAGGAAAAATCACTGAGATGCCAGTCCCCAAACAAAGTCCGAAGCGATAGTCAAAAATTGAAAGATAAGTGTCTTGAAACCTCCCTCTTGAAGGAATTGAAATCATAGGAAGGTGGAAATACAGAAACAGGCAAGGAGTTCCAGAGTTTACCAGAGAAAGGAATGAATGATTGAAAATATTGGTTAACTTTTTCATTAGAGAGGTGAACAGAATAGGAGTGAGAGAGGCCGCGGGAAGAGGGGTGGCATGCAGTTAACAAGATCAGAAGAGCAGTTAGCATGAAAATAGCGGTAGAAGATAGCTAGAAATGCAACACTGCGGCGATGAGAATGGCTGAAGACAGTCAGTTGGAGGAGAAGAGTTGATGAGATGAAAAGCTTTAGATTCCATCCTGTCTAAAAGAGCAGTATGAGTGGAACCCTTCCCCAACAAATATGTGAAGCATACTCCATACATGGACGGATAAGGCCCTTGTACAGAGTTAGCAGCTGGAAGAGGGGGATGAGAAAAATTGGCGGAGGAGTCTCAGAACGCTTAACTTCATAGAAACTGTCTTAGCTAGAGATGAGATTTAAAGTTTCCAGTTTAGATTATAAGAAAAGGACAGATGGAGGATGTTCTGTTTAGAAGAGGGGGACAGTTGAAAAAGAGGGGGATAGTTGTTTGGAAGAGTGTGTCAAGTTGACAGATGGAGGAATTGAGTTTTTGAGGCATTAAACAGTACCAAGTTTGCTCTGCCCTAATCAGAAATTTTAGAAAAATCACAAGTTAGGCGTTCTGTGGCTTCCCTGCATGAAATGTTTACTTTATTAAGGGTTGGATGTCTATGAAAAGACGTGGAAAAGTACAGGGTGGTATTATCTGCGTAGGAGTGGATAGGGCAATAAGTTTGGTTTAGAATATCATTGATGAATAATAGCAAGAGAGTGAGTGACAGGACAGAACCCTGAGGAACACCACTGTTAATAGATTTAGGAGAGATCATCAGCAGCAATAGAACGGTCAGAAAGGAAAATTGAGATGAAGTTTCAGAGAGAAGGATAGAAGCTGTAGGAAGATAGTCTGGAAAGCAAATGTTTGTGCCAGACTCTATCAAAAGTTTTTGATATGTCTAAGGTAACAGCAAAAGTTTCACCAAAATCTCTAAAAGAGGATGACCAAGACTCAGTAAGGAAAACCAGATCACCAGCAGAGCAGCCTTGACGGAACCCACACTGGCGATCAGATAGAAGGTTATGAAGTGATAGATGTTTAAAAATCTTCCTGTTGAGGATAGATTAAAAAACTTTAGGTAGACAGGAAATTAAAAGAATAGGACGGTAGTTTGAGGGATTAGAACGGCCATCCTTTTTAGAAACAGGGTGAATGTAGGCAAACTTCCAGCAAGAAGGAAAGGCAGATGTTGACAGACAGAGTTGAAAGAGTTTGAAGAGGGAAGGTACAGGGTACAAGGCCAGCGATGGCATAGAAAACATGTGGGGAACAAGCCCTGAATCATCCTGTTAAGGATAGATTAAAAAACTTCAGATAGATAGGAAATTAAAGCAATAGGACGGTAGTTTGAGGAATTAGAACAGTCACCCTTTTTAGGAACAGGCTGAATATAAGCAAACTTCCAGTAAGAAGGAAAGGTAAATGTTGACAGATAGAGTTGAAAGAGTTACATTAGGCATTTTTCAAGCACGGAGGCGCAGTTTTGGAGAACAATAAGATGGACCCCATCAGGTCAATAACCCTTCTGAAGATTTAGGCCAGTGATGGAATTTAAAACATGGGAGGGAACAATCCCTGAATCATCCTATGTAGCGTTTTCCCAAAGGTTTGAGCGAAGAGTTGAGCTATCGATATAGATGTGATAGCAGTGGTGCCATATGATCGTATATATATATATATATATATATATATATATATATATATATATATATATATATATATATATATATATATATATATATATATATATATATATATATATATATATATATATTTATATATGTATATATATATATATATATATATATATATATATATATATATATATATATATATATATATATATATATATATATATATATATATATATATATATATGTATATATGTATATATATATATATATATATATATATATATATATATATATATATATATATATATATATATATATATATATATATATATATATATATATATATATATATATATATATATATATATATATATATATATATATATATATATATATATATATATATATATATATATATATATATATATATATATGTGTGTGTGTGTGTGTGTATGTGTGTGTGTGTGTGTATGTGTGTGTTCCACTCTCTTATTTTATGAGTCATTAAAATAATTAATCTGTCAAATCTGATTCTTCGTGTATTTGCCCGAATCAGGGAACAAAGCTTCTGAAGCGCTCAGTATTATTTCATAAATTAAAGATATAATTATCATATTTTTCCATTGAACACATTGACTAAAGACATTGCAATTATACCGTGCACTTTTACTTAAATAAAATACATAAAGACTGAAAACCTATACATTTCTGGCATTCTCATCACGTTCTAAAATAAGCTGGAGCCATTATTATTGTGGACATAATATAGATTAAATGTTTACTTTTTCTCACAAAATGGTGATGCTTTATGACCGCAACTGATGTCATGGAAGTAATGGTTGTTTGGCTTGTAGAGAATCGCACAGTTCTCTCCGCGACCTCCGCGCGGCTCTTCTGTGTTTCTGAAAATTGATGATATTATGATTTAATACTTTGTGTGTGTGCGCCTGTGAAAGCTCACAGATACATGAGTGTGGAAGACAGTCATCGAAACTGAAGTTGCAAATTTCTCAAAAGTACAAAAAATGAAACAGAAAACATATTCCACTAAGCTGGAAGACCTAATTATTCCTCAAGTATATACTGAAGCCATTATAAACAAAAAATCCATAGGATAAGGCACCACTTTTCAAATTTTTATAGTTTCATAAACATCACTTACTATAAGATAAGAAAAAAAAAATGCACTTACGGAACGTCTTTCTCTGTTCAAGCCTATTTGTTCGATTAATTAAAAACACTAATCGTTCCTAAGAAAAACTTGAATGGAGAAGCGACAGTGCGTTACTCCGTACTTGATTCTGAGTTAAGATTTGTCGCAATAACTAGTCATTCAGAAAGCAGCTTACATTATTCATAATATTAATGATAATAATAATAATAATAATAATAATAATAATAATAATAATAATAATAATAATAATTTTAATAATAATAATGCGGCGATGAGAAAGAGGCTGAAGACAGTCAGTTAGAGCTGAGGAATTGATAAGACGAAAAGCTTTTGATTCCCCCTGTCTAAAAGAGCGGTATGAGTGGAACCCCCTCTTACATATGAAGCATACTAATTACATGAATGAATAATGCCTCTGTATAGAGTTAGCAGCTGGGGTGAAGGTGGGGAGGAATGAGAAAAAAAACTGGCGGAGACGACTCAGAAAACCAAACTTAATAGAAGCTGTTTTAGCTAGAGATGAGATGTGAAATTTCCAGTTTAGATTATGAGTAAAGGACAGACCGGGGATATTCAATGTAGAAGAGGGGGACAGTTGAGTGTCATTGAAGAAGAGGAGATAGTTGTCTGGAAGGTTGTGTCGAGCTGATAGATGAAGGAATTGAGTTTTCGAGGCATTGAACAATACTAAGTTTGCTCTGCTCCGATCAGAAATTTTAGAGAGATCAGAAGTCAGGTGGTCTACGGCTTCCCTACGTAAACGTTTTACGTCCTGAAGGGTTGGACGTCGACGAAAAGATGTGGAAAAGTGCAGAGTGGTATCATCAGCGTAGGAGTGGATGAGGCAAGAAGTTTGGTTTAGAAGATCATTAATGAATAATAGGAAGAGAGTGGGTGACAGAACAGAATCTTGAGGAACACCATTATTAATAGATTTAAAAGAACAGTGACCGTTTACCACAGGAGCAATAGAAAGGTCAGGAAATCACAGAGAAGGATAGAAGCAGTAAGAGGGTAGTTTGAAAATCAAAGTTTTCAGACAGACTATATCAAAAACTTTTGATATGTCTTAGGCGACAGCAAAAGTTTCACCAAAATCTGTAAAAGAGGATGACCAAGAACTGCCATGAGAGAACCCATACTGGTGATCAGATAGAAGCTTGTGAAGTGATAGATGTTTAAGAATATCACTGTTAAGGATATTTAAAAAAAAAAAGATAGACAGGAAATTAAAGATGTCACAGGAGTTCAGGCACATCACAACAATGATAAATAAGAATAACACTTAGTTAACTTACAAAGAAACAGATCCCCAAAATGGTGCTCCTTCTGGCATAAGGTCCCCATCAATCCATCGCCACACGCCCTCCACTTCCTCGTCAGAGCCACCGATCCAAACATTGTTGACGGTATTTACAGAGTCTGGAAAGAACAAAAATTCTCTCTCTCTCTCTCTCTCTCTCTCTCTCTCTCTCTCTCTCTCTCTCTCTCTCTCTCTCTCTCTCTCTCTCTCTCTCTCTCTCTCTCTCTCTCTCTGTGTGTGTCTGTCTGTCTGTCTGTCTGTCTGTCTGTCTGGCAGCAGCTGGTCTGGGACAGGAACTGTTTTCTACCTCCCACCTACTGCATCAGCTACACATCTGAGAGGTGATATCCCTATGACTCGTCCTATTCTAAATAAAAAGGATCAAGTTGCCAAAGGGAATTCCTTTTCTATTTCCTTGGACTGCCTCTCCCTAGATAGTATCCACGCTCCTTCAATGGAACTGCTGTGCTTTGCGGACGTCTTTGAAGAAATTACACATGCTTGCCTCCCATTTTTGTGCCAGCATGTACACTCGTATCTGCCTCCAGGAAACAGTGGATGGAGATGCTGTCTCTTCCGATCATCCTAGCTATCGTACATAGTATTCTGATTCTCTTCCTGAGCTAGCCCATCACGGTGGCACTGCTATTCTGGAGCACCAAAATATGTCCTGACGATTGGCATCCCTCTGTAGGGTTTTATTTACCGTTTTTATAAGGTCTGTACTCTCTACCTGCATCTTAGCATTCCTTTTGATAGGCCTGATTCTGACCGACCTGTGCATGACCTCCCTTCTTTTCCTTTATTAGGGGATATGGATGCTCGCTAGCCACTGTAGAACAATTTTCCAAATAACTCGTAGTTTTATTTACCTCTATGTTTGGTAATGAGGAATTTGGTGTACTGAACGCAGAGGATAAGACGTCTTTTTTTCTGTTTACACCTGTACTTTTACAACCATTATTATTTTTCTTTGTTCCGCAACCGCTGTTCTAGACTTTTGGAGGTGGTTGTTGCCACATTGCTAGACAATGACCATTTTTCCGCTGCCGATTCTGAAGCTTGGGCTTCTCTTCCCGGCCGGCAACTAGAACCAGTTGACTGGCAGCTACAAATGAAATTCTCTTCTTCAGTTCGATTCGCGGATAATTTTGATTTCTTTGAGAAGGCAGAGATATGTTTTATAAATCTGATGCACTGAATATCTCCTTCCTCTATCCATAGGACGTCTGGTCATTTCTCCTGTTTTTTTTTTCTTATGTAGGAGGAACACTGGCCAAGGGCCCAAAAAAAAATTCAATAAGTAATAAAAGCCCACTGAGATGCCAGTCCCATAAAAGGCTCCAAAGTGGTACTCAAAAGTTGAAGGATAACTGTCTTGAAACCTCCCTCTTGAAAAAATTCAAGTCATATAGGAAGGTGGAAAAACAGAAGCAGGTAGGGAGTTCCAGAGTTTACCAGAGAAAGGGATGAATGATTGAGAATACTGGTTAATTCTTACATTAGAGAGGTGAGAGAAGGAAGAAAGTCTTGTACAGCGAGGCTGTAGGAGGAGGGGAGGCATGCAGTTAGCAAGATCAAAAGAGCAGTTAGCATGAAAATAACGTTAGAAGACAACTAGAGATGCAACATTGCGGCGATGAGAGAGATGCTGAAGACAGTCAGTTAGAGGAGAGGAGTTGATGAGATGCTTTTAATTCCATCCTCTCTAGAACAACGGTATGAGTGGAACACCCCAGACATGTGAAGCATACTCCATACATGGACGGATAAGGCCCTTGTACAGAGTTAGCAGCTGGGGGAGGGGGAGGGATGAGAAAAACTGGCGGAGACGTATCAGAAAGACTAATTTCATATAAGTTGTTTTAGCTTGAGATGAGATGAGAAGTTTCCAGTTCAGGTTATAAGTAAAGTACAGACCGAGGATGTTCAGTGTACAAGAGGGGGACAGGTGAGTGTCATAGAGAAAGAGGGGATAGTTGTCTGGAAGGATGCATTGATTTGATAGATGGAGGAATTAAATTTTTGAGGCATTGAACAATACCAAGTCTGCTCTGCCCCGATCAGAAATTTTTGAAAGATCAGAAGTCAGGCGTTCTGTGGCTTCCCTGTGTGAAATGTTTACTTCCTGAAGGGTTGGACATCTATGAAAAGACGTGGAAAAGTGCAGGGTGGAAAAGGGCAGCAGCAATAGAACGGACAGAAAGGAAACTTGAGATGAAGTTACAGAGAGAAGGAAAGAAGCTGTAGGAGGGTAGTTTGGAAATCAAAGCTTTGTGCCAGACTCTATCAAAAGCTTTTGATATGTCCAAGGCAACAACAAAAGTTTCACCAAAATCTCTAAAATAGGATGACCGTGAGGAGGCCTCCCCTACGTGGCTACGAAGCTACCAACAATCCTGTCGAGATCGCCAGATTCTGTTACGACCACAGCTTCCTACATTTCTTTCAACTGCCACAGACTGGGCTAGTTTCCCCAAGTCACCACCTATGTGATTTGATGCAGGGCTTAATTTTCTGCCCTTCTCCCAACTGCTGCAGACTATTCTTGTTTCTCCAAGTCACCAGTTATGTGACTTGGTGCAGGGCTTAATTAAAGGTGTACAGGGTCCGTTCTGATTCCTGCACCCTTTACATGAACAGTCATAATGCCAGGTCACTCTAATGAGGTCACCAGTCTGTGCAGAGGGCGCTGCACAGCGGCGACCAGTGAGCTACTCCACCTCTCACTATTTCTTCTCATATTTCGTATTTTGGAGCCGCCTGGCTTTGTGTGACTGTGACAAATCATCTAGGAGTACACCAGGATGTCGCTGAGGCGGAGCTGGGCTGTGCTACTGTGTATTACGCTGATATACCAGACTTTTATAATCGACGGGACAGCTGCTAGCCCAACCCGTGGTGGCGGAGGAGCAAGAGGACAGGATGTAAACAAACATGGTGCCTCACCAAGTCCAACAACACCTGACAGGCTCACATACACCCGTCACGAACTCCTACTGTTATCAAGACTGGAGTACACATCGCCTACCAGTTTTGATGTGCCAGAGGAAGTGAAACGACGTGTTAAGAAGCGAGGTAGGCGTGGGGGAATTAGAGTACGATGTAGAAGACGAGGTGGAAGAGTTCCAGTACCTATGGTGTTGTGCGGTAATGTACGCAGTTTAAGAAACAAGATTGATGAATTACATGGACTTGTAAGATGGGATTGGTCCTTTAGAGAATCTTCTTTGATATGCTTAACAGAGACTTGGCTCCGAGAAGATAAAGATCCCGACTCTGTCTTTACTTTAGATGGTTTTACGTTAATGCGAGGTGATAGGACTGTTGATTCAGGCAAGTCGAGCGGGGGTGGCGTTTGTGCTTACATCAGTAGCAAATGGTGTAGTGCTGTTTCCATGTACGAGAAATGCTGTAATGGTAATATTGAGTATATAGTACTATCTCTGAGGCCTTTTTACTTTTTATCTACCTCGAGAATTTAACAAAATATATCTTATTGTAGTATACATCCCTCTGAGTTCTAATGCAAAGGAGGCTGAGAATATTCTATCTGAGGTGGTTAGAAAAATAGAAAATAGTGATCCAGATGCCATTAAGATTATAACAGGTGATTTTAATCACTGTAATTTTAGGAAAAGTCTACAATCAATTAAAATAGGTAAAGTGTCAGGTCCAGATAAGATCAACGGCAATTTCCTGAGAATGTGTAAGGAACCTTTAGCTCCAATTTTGTGTAGGATTTTTCAGCAATCACTTGATGAAGCTTACATACCAGCAATATGGAAAACATCTGAAGTTATACCGATACCAAAGAAATCACCGCCTATGTGTAAGAATGATTATCGCCCGGTAGCTTTAACATCTGTCATCATGAAATGTCTTGAAAAAATAGTTAAAGATATATTGTTAGAGCAGGCTACCCATTTCGTAGATAATTATCAATTTGCTTATACCAAAAACCGGTGTGTTGAGGATGCAACCCTGTCTTTCACTGACTATGTTTTAAATTTTTTAGATAAAGGAAATACCTCCAGTTTTAAACGCTATGCTAGGATCCTCTTTGTAGACTTTTCGAGCGCTTTTAATACAATTCAGCCTCACCTAATGATGACTAAATTGAAAAACATGAACGTAAATTCTAACTTGATTTTATGGATTAATAATTTCTTGACACATCGACCACAATATGTCAGCTTTCAGGGTGCAAAATCGAGTGTCGTCATTACAAACACAGGTGCTCCTCAGGGTTGTGTGTTGTCACCCATGCTTTTTACTATATACACAAGTGACTGTGTGTGGCGGGATGTGAACTGCCGTTTGTTTAAGTATGCTGATGATACTGTCCTTGTGGGTCGGTGTGGTAATGATGACACTGCATACCGAGAGGAGGTGGAAAAGTTTGTGGACTGGTGCAGCAGCAACTTTTTAGAGTTAAATGTAAAGAAAACAAAAGAGATGGTCGTAGACTATAGCACTTCATTATATGATCACCCTCCTCTGTTTGTAAATGGTGAGATGGTGGAGCGAGTCAAGGAATATAAATACTTAGGAACGATAATTGATGATAAATTTTCTTTTAATAATAATGTTGAGACACTTTACAAAAAAGTCAATTCTATAATGTATTTTGTAAGGCAATTAAGTAAACTAAGAATTGACAGAAAGATTATGGATATATTCTATATTCTATTCAGCAATAATACAATCTGTTCTTTCGTTTAATATAACTTGCTGGTACGGAAATTGTAACATTGAATTAAAAAACAAACATTGTAAAATAATGAAAAATTGTGGGAAACTTGGGGTTGAGAACATCATCCCTCTTGTAGAAATTTATAAGAAAGCAGTTGTCCGGAGATGTGAGGTAGTACGACATGATCCCATTCATCCTTTAAACCAATATTATCAAATGTTACCCTTGGGAAGAAGGTTGAGGTCATTATACTGTAGAACATCAAGATATTTAAGATCTTTTGTACCTAGCAGTATTAAAATGTTAAATGAACAACAGACAATCTACCAGTAGCACAGACCGGGTTTGTTCCTGTGGCCTGTAAATGACCAATGTGTGTGAGTAGTACGAGGAGTGTATGACGTATGTGCGGTTTTATCACTTTTACTGAGAGCTCATGAAGCAATTTTCATGTATTATACGTGGCAATAAAGTATTTATTATTATTATTATTATTATTATTATTATTATTATTATTATTATTATTTTTACCCACCCACAAGCAAAGGAGCATAATACAACAACTACTAATTCCAACAGCCCAACAGCTGGGCAGGAATCGCCAGCCACGTTCTACGAAGAAGATAATTACAATATAAGCGACAAACATGTACAAGGATAACTCGTTCTACGGGATACCGGCCTCACAAACACCGAGATAGTTTCCTCCCACTTCTGTAGAAAACTATCTCCTTCTGGTGTGCACTGTTGTATTCACTTTCCTGGGAGACAAACATGCCCCCTTTCACAGAAACAATATGATCCGGGAAAGGAGAATATTCTACTATTCAGCAGCATATCCTCTGCTTCCAGGCCCTCTATGAGAGCAATGGATAAAAGTAACATTTAACAAAACAATACACACGTAGACAACCTGCCCACAAAAACATACAGGAGGGTCAGAAACCACTCACTGCAACAAAACCCGGCTTACATACACACTTAGCCAAGGAGTCATGTCCCAAATATCTGACATAAGTTATAGTAATGTATACTAATAGGCAGCTGGAGAGAGAGACCTAAAGCTACACATATAATATTGTGCAGGGACTTACTGTGTGATTACTCAATTATCCCCTTAGAACAAAAGGCCTGTCTACTTGTAAAACCCCCACCCAGTCTCTTCTGTGCATCTGCCCCCTGACCATAGATCCAACTCCTCTCAAGGGTGGGCTGTAACTGACTGGGAACGAGAGCCAGATGCTCTCCTACTCTGCTACTATGGGGAGGATACAAGAGAGAGGGGTTGGCTGGCGACATACATACATACACCCAACCACTCGTTTGCTGTCACGCCTCACTCAACACTGGCTTACATGAATGAAATGCTTTACTTATGATTATGATTATAATTCTAGTGACTAAGCTTTGGGGGCTGGGTAAATACTGATTACTTTATCATTAAGAACAACTCTTCTGCTATTAACTATATGAGGCTCAACATGAAGGGATAAAGGGAAAGTATTAAAATTAAGTAGGGAAGGAGACTGGGAGGAGAATATACAACTTTCAAGGTAATGATCGGCAGAACAAAGACTCATCGAACAGGGGGCACCCCCACCTTCACTCTCGCCCACTCACTCTCTCACTAATCTATCTTTTTTCTCCTCTCTCTCTCTTTCTCTCTCTCTGTCTCTCTTCATTTTTTCCTGCTTCGTTCTCTCACTCCTTCTTTTATTAGTGCTTACTTCTTTTTGTTTTACATTGCCACATCCAACAATATATATATATATATATATATATATATATATATATATATATATATATATATATATATATATATATATATATATATATATATATATATATATATATATATATATATATATATATATATATATTTTTTTTTTTATTTTGTCTCTCTCCAATAATAACAACAACAACAATTATTTTTTTTGTGTTTTGACTGTTGCTGATATTTCATGTGAAATCATATTAGCTGTTAAATAATTTTTGTTATTCAGCCATTCTTGGGCAACATACTCATGTGGTTCCAGAATTTACTTATCACAGCTCATTCCATGGATACCATTATTTATTTTTCTCTCGGGTGCTCTTTCTTGCTCTCACTTCTCTAAATGAAACGATGCATATCATTGGGTCAAATGCAGTTCATGACACTTACAGTATGTGAAATCTGCTAATCTGACAAACTTTTCCTCACAACAACCATGTGAAGCATTTGCCGCTAACATGTCCACTACTCAACTCTTTTCCCATCACAGTGCTTCAGAACATTTCTTTAGCTAATTATTGACTTTTGTTATAAACGTGTTCCATAAACCAGTTTTCTAACCACTCAATTTGCTTTGGCTTTGAAGGAATCTCTTCTGAAGTATTTTGATCCTGTTGTCTTTTATTCCAGTTTACTGGTCTGCATCTTAATTCCTCTGCTATACTGTATCAAAGGGCCTCTGTCTGTATACACCGCTCCTGGTTGTCAGTTGCTCAGCGTCAGGTTCAAACTTCCCCGGCAAACAATTAACACAGTGCTGGGGTCATGTCAAGATTAGTGAAGCCACTCACAGCAGGATTCACTATTCTTTACAAGAAGATTATTGGGATTGTTATTCTTTACAAGGGAATAATCAGGTTCCCTGTTCCTGACATGAATACTTTGGTACTTCAGTACCGAAGTACATTTCAATAACTGATTAAATATCAAAGCTTCTGTTCACTAGTTAACCTTAAGGTACCCTCACAGGTTCAAAAACTGTTTTCATATACTGGTTTTAATTTATTTATTCAGATATCCTTTAGATTATTATTATTATTATTTATTTATTTTTTTTATGTAGGAAGGACACTGGCCAAGGGCAACAAAAATCCAATAAAAAAAAAATATGCCCACTGAAATGCCAGTCCCATAAAAGGGTCAAAGCACTGGTCAGAATTTGATGAATAAGTGTCTTGAAACCTCCCTCTTGAAGGAATTCAAGTCATAGGAAGGTGGAAATAAAGAAGCAGGCAGGGAGTTCCAGAGTTTACCAGAGAAAGGGATGAATGACTGAGAATAATGGTTAACTCTTGCGTTAGAGAGGTGGACAGAACAGGGGTGAGAGAAAGAAGAAAGTCTTGTGCAGCGAGGCCGGCAGCGGAAGGAGGGGAGGCATGCAGTTACCAAGATCAGAAGAGCAGTTAGCATGGAAATAGCGGTAGAAGGCAGCTAGATATGCAACATTGCGGCGGTGAGAGAGAGGCTGAAGACAGTCAGTTAGAGGAGAGGAGCTGATTAGACGAAAAGCTTTTGATTCCACCCTGTCTAGAAGAGCAGTATGAGTGGAAAATGCTCCATAAATGGACGGATAAGGCCCTTGTACAGAGTTAGCAGCTGGAAGGGTGAGAAAAACTGGCGGAGACGTCTCAGAACGCCTGACTTCATAGAAGCTGTTTTAGCTAGAGAAGAGATGTGAAGTTTCCAGTTCAGATTATAAGTAAAGGACAGACCGAGGATGTTCAGTGTGGAAGAGGGGGGCAGTTGAGTGTCATTGAAGAAGAGGGGATAGTTGTCTGGAAGGTTGTGTCGAGTTGATAGATGGAGGAATTGAGTTTTTAAGGCATTGAACAATACCAAGTTTTCTCTGCCCCAATCAGAAATTTTAGAAAGATCAGAAGTCAAGCGTTCTGTGGCTTCCCTGCGTGAAATGTTTACCTCCTGGAATCCTGAAGGGTTGGACGTCTATGAAAAGACGTGGAAAAGTACAGGGTGGTATCATCAGCGTAGGAGTGGATAGGACGAAAAGTTTGGTTTAGAAGATCATTAATGAATAATAAGAAGAGAGTGGGTGACAGGACAAAACCCTGAGGAACACCACTGTTAATAGATTTAGGAGAAGAACACTGACCGTGTGCCACAGCAACAATAGAACAGTCAGAAAGGAAACTTAAGATGAAGTTACAGAGAGAAGGATAGAAGCCGTAGGAGGGTAGTTTGGAAATCAAATCAGATTAGGTTAGATTAGATTTATTCATCAATAAAATGAGTTCATATTTGCAGTTTTTTGCCCTAATTTCAGTTATTCATAAAACATAGAACATATTTTGTCAAGGGTTTGATTTTCTTTACATGAAGACATTTGGGTTGGCCATTCTTTACATGAAGATCATTGAGTTCTCTGTTCTTGTTATGGAGATGTTGGGTTTGCTAATTTTGATCATTGATCCCAATGCTGTGACATGGTTAGGTACATTTCTCTTGCTGTGAGGATATATATATATATATATATATATATATATATATATATATATATATATATATATATATATATATATATATATATATATATATATATATATATATATATATATATATATATATATATATATATATATATATATATATATATTTTTTTTTTTTTTTTTTTTTTTTTCTTTTTTCTATGTAGGAGGGCCGCCGGCCAAAAGCAACAAAAATACAATAAGGTAAAAATAGAAAAAAATCACTGAGATGCCAGTCCCCAAACAAAGTCCGAAGCGATAGTCAAAAATTGAAAGATAAGTGTCTTGAAACCTCCCTCTTGAAGGAATTGAAATCATAGGAAGGTGGAAATACAGAAACAGGCAGGGAGTTCCAGAGTTTACCAGAGAAAGGAATGAATGATTGAAAATACTGGTTAACTTTTTCATTAGAGAGGTGAACAGAATAGGAGTGAGAGAGGCCGCGGGAAGAGGGGTGGCATGCAGTTAACAAGATCAGAAGAGCAGTTAGCATGAAAATAGCGGTAGAAGATAGCTAGAAATGCAACACTGCGGCGATGAGAATGGCTGAAGACAGTCAGTTGGAGGAGAAGAGTTGATGAGATGAAAAGCTTTAGATTCCATCCTGTCTAAAAGAGCAGTATGAGTGGAACCCTTCCCCAACAAATATGTGAAGCATACTCCATACATGGACGGATAAGGCCCTTGTACAGAGTTAGCAGCTGGAAGAGGGGGATGAGAAAAATTGGCGGAGGAGTCTCAGAACGCTTAACTTCATAGAAACTGTCTTAGCTAGAGATGAAATTTGAAGTTTCCAGTTTAGATTATAAGAAAAGGACAGATGGAGGATGTTCTGTTTAGAAGAGGGGGACAGTTGACTGTCATTGTAAAAGAGGGGATAGTTGTTTGGAAGAGTGTGTCAAGTTGACAGATGGAGGAATTGAGTTTTTGAGGCATTAAACAGTACCAAGTTTGCTCTGCCCTAATCAGAAATTTTAGAAAAATCACAAGTTAGGCGTTCTTTGGCTTCCCTGCATGAAATGTTTACTTTATTAAGGGTTGGATGTCTATGAAAAGACGTGGAAAAGTACAGGGTGGTATTATCTGCGTAGGAGTGGATAGGGCAAGAAGTTTGGTTTAGAAGATCATTGATGAATAATAGCAAGAGAGTGAGTGACAGGATAGAACCCTGAGGAACACCACTGTTAATAGATTTAGGAGAGATCATCAGCAGCAATAGAACGGTCAGAAAGGAAAATTGAGATGAAGTTTCAGAGAGAAGGATAGAAGCTGTAGGAAGATAGTCTGGAAAGCAAATGTTTGTGCCAGACTCTATCAAAAGTTTTTGATATGTCTAAGGTAACAGCAAAAGTTTCACCAAAATCTCTAAAACAGGATGACCAAGACTCAGTAAGGAAAACCAGATCACCAGCAGAGCAGCCTTGACGGAACCCACACTGGCGATCAGATAGAAGGTTATGAAGTGATAGATGTTTAAAAATCTTCCTGTTGAGGATAGATTAAAAAACTTTAGGTAGACAGGAAATTAAAAGAATAGGACGGTAGTTTGAGGGATTAGAACGGCCATCCTTTTTAGAAACAGGGTGAATGTAGGCAAACTTCCAGCAAGAAGGAAAGGCAGATGTTGACAGACAGAGTTGAAAGAGTTTGAAGAGGGAAGGTACAGGGTACAAGACCAGCGATGGCATAGAAAACATGTGGGGAACAAGCCCTGAATCATCCTGTTAAGGATAGATTAAAAAACTTCAGATAGATAGGAAATTAAAGCAATAGGACGGTAGTTTGAGGAATTAGAACAGTCACCCTTTTTAGGAACAGGCTGAATATAAGCAAACTTCCAGTAAGAAGGAAAGGTAAATGTTGACAGATAGAGTTGAAAGAGTTACATTAGGCATTTTGCAAGCACGGAGGCGCAGTTTTGGAGAACAATAAGATGGACCCCATCAGGTCAATAACCCTTCTGAAGATTTAGGCCAGTGATGGAATTTAAAACATGGGAGGGAACAATCCCTGAATCATCCTATGTAGCGTTTTCCCAAAGGTTTGAGCGAAGAGTTGAGCTATCGATATAGATGTGATAGCAGTGGTGCCATCTGATCGTATATATATATATATATATATATATATATATATATATATATATATATATATATATATATATATATATATATATATATATATATATATATATATATATGTGTGTGTGTGTGTGTGTGTGTATGTGTGTGTGTGTGTGTGTGTGTGTGTGTGTTCCACTCTCTTATTTTATGAGTCATTAAAATAATTAATCTGTCAAATCTGATTCTTCGTGTATTTGCCCGAATCAGGGAACAAAGCTTCTGAAGCGCTCAGTATTATTTCATAAATGAAAGATATAATTATCATATTTTTCCATTGAACACATTGACTAAAGACATTGCAATTATACCGTGCACTTTTACTTAAATAAAATACATAAAGACTGAAAACCTATACATTTCTGGCATTCTCATCACGTTCTAAAATAAGCTGGAGCCATTATTATTGTGGACATAATATAGATTAAATGTTTACTTTTTCTCACAAAATGGTGATGCTTTATGACCGCAACTGATGTCATGGAAGTAATGGTTGTTTGGCTTGTAGAGAATCGCACAGTTCTCTCCGCGACCTCCGCGCGGCTCTTTTGTGTTTCTGAAAATTGATGATATTATGATTTAATACTTTGTGTGTGTGCGCGTGTGAAAGCTCACAGATACATGAGTGTGGAAGACAGTCATCGAAACTGAAGTTGCAAATTTCTCAAAAGTACAAAAAATGAAACAGAAAACATATTCCACTAAGCTGGAAGACCTAATTATTCTTCAAGTATATACTGAAGCCATTATAAACAAAAAATCCATAGGATAAGGCACCACTTTTCAAATTTTTATAGTTTCATAAACATCACTTACTATAAGATAAGAAAAAAAAAATGCACTTACGGAACGTCTTTCTCTGTTCAAGCCTATTTGTTCGATTAATTAAAAACACTAATCGTTCCTAAGAAAAACTTGAATGGAGAAGCGACAGTGCGTTACTCCGTACTTGATTCTGAGTTAAGATTTGTCGCAATAACTAGTCATTCAGAAAGCAGCTTACATTATTCATAATATTAATGATAATAATAATAATAATAATAATAATAATAATAATAATAATAATAATAATAATAATTTTAATAATAATAATGCAGCGATGAGAAAGAGGCTGAAGACAGTCAGTTAGAGCTTAGGAATTGATAAGACGAAAAGCTTTTGATTCCCCCTGTCTAAAAGAGCGGTATGAGTGGAACCCCCTCTTACATATGAAGCATACTAAATACATGAATGAATAATGCCTCTGTATAGAGTTAGCAGCTGGGGTGAAGGTGGGGAGGAATGAGAATAGAAGCTGTTTTAGCTAGAGATGAGATGTGAAATTTCCAGTTTAGATTATGAGTAAAGGACAGACCGGGGATATTCAATGTAGAAGAGGGGGACAGTTGAGTGTCATTGAAGAAGAGGAGATAGTTGTCTGGAAGGTTGTATCGAGCTGATAGATGAAGGAATTGAGTTTTCGAGGCATTGAACAATACTAAGTTTGCTCTGCTCCGATCAGAAATTTTAGAGAGATCAGAAGTCAGGTGGTCTACGGCTTCCCTACGTAAACGTTTTACGTCCTGAAGGGTTGGACGTCGACGAAAAGATGTGGAAAAGTGCAGAGTGGTATCATCAGCGTAGGAGTGGATGAGGCAAGAAGTTTGGTTTAGAAGATCATTAATGAATAATAGGAAGAGAGTGGGTGACAGAACAGAATCTTGAGGAACACCATTATTAATAGATTTAAGAGAAGAACAGTGACCGTTTACCACAGGAGCAATAGAAAGGTCAGGAAGTCACAGAGAAGGATAGAAGCAGTAAGAGGGTAGTTTGAAAATCAAAGTTTTCAGACAGACTATATCAAAAGCTTTTGATATGTCTTAGGCGACAGCAAAAGTTTCACCAAAATCTGTAAAAGAGGATGACCAAGAACTGCCATGAGAGAACCCATACTGGTGATCAGATAGAAGCTTGTGAAGTGATAGATGTTTAAGAATATCACTGTTAAGGATATTTAAAAAAAAAAAAAGATAGACAGGAAATTAAAGATGTCACACGAGTTCAGGCACATCACAACAATGATAAATAAGAATAACACTTAGTTAACTTACAAAGAAACAGATCCCCAAAATGGTGCTCCTTCTGGCATAAGGTCCCCATCAATCCATCGCCATACGCCCTCCACTTCCTCGTCAGAGCCACCGATCCAAACATTGTTGACGGTATTTACAGAGTCTGGAAAGAACAAAAATTCTCTCTCTCTCTCTCTCTCTCTCTCTCTCTCTCTCTCTCTCTCTCTCTCTCTCTCTCTCTCTCTCTCTCTCTCTCTCTCTGTGTGTGTCTGTCTGTCTGTCTGTCTGTCTGTCTGTCTGTCTGTCTGGCAGCAGCTGGTCTGGGACAGGAACTGTTTTCTACCTCCCACCTACTGCATCAGCTACACATCTGAGAGGTGATATCCCTATGACTCGTCCTATTCTAAATAAAAAGGATCAAGTTGCCAAAGGGAATTCCTTTTCTATTTCCTTGGACTGCCTCTCCCTAGATAGTATCCACGCTCCTTCAATGGAACTGCTGTGCTTTGCGGACGTCTTTGAAGAAATTACACATGCTTGCCTCCCATTTTTGTGCCAGCATGTACACTCGTATCTGCCTCCAGGAAACAGTGGATGGAGATGCTGTCTCTTCCGATCATCCTAGCTATCGTACATAGTATTCTGATTCTCTTCCTGAGCTAGCCCATCACGGTGGCACTGCTATTCTGGAGCACCAAAATATGTCCTGACGATTGGCATCCCTCTGTAGGGTTTTATTTACCGTTTTTATAAGGTCTGTACTCTCTACCTGCATCTTAGCATTCCTTTTGATAGGCCTGATTCTGACCGACCTGTGCATGACCTCCCTTCTTTTCCTTTATTAGGGGATATGGATGCTCGCTAGCCACTGTAGAGCAATTTTCCAAATAACTCGTAGTTTTATTTACCTCTATGTTTGGTAATGAGGAATTTGGTGTACTGAACGCAGAGGATAAGACGTCTTTTTTTCTGTTTACACCTGTACTTTTACAACCATTATTATTTTTCTTTGTTCCGCAACCGCTGTTCTAGACTTTTGGAGGTGGTTGTTGCCACATTGCTAGACAATGACCATTTTTCCGCTGCCGATTCTGAAGCTTGGGCTTCTCTTCCCGGCCGGCAACTAGAACCAGTTGACTGGCAGCTACAAATGAAATTCTCTTCTTCAGTTCGATTCGCGGATAATTTTGATTTCTTTGAGAAGGCAGAGATATGTTTTATAAATCTGATGCACTGAATATCTCCTTCCTCTATCCATAGGACGTCTGGTCATTTCTCCTGTTTTTTTTTTCTTATGTAGGAGGAACACTGGCCAAGGGCCCAAAAAAAAATTCAATAAGTAATAAAAGCCCACTGAGATGCCAGTCCCATAAAAGGCTCCAAAGTGGTACTCAAAAGTTGAAGGATAACTGTCTTGAAACCTCCCTCTTGAAAAAATTCAAGTCATATAGGAAGGTGGAAAAACAGAAGCAGGTAGGGAGTTCCAGAGTTTACCAGAGAAAGGGATGAATGATTGAGAATACTGGTTAATTCTTACATTAGAGAGGTGAGAGAAGGAAGAAAGTCTTGTACAGCGAGGCTGTAGGAGGAGGGGAGGCATGCAGTTAGCAAGATCAAAAGAGCAGTTAGCATGAAAATAACGTTAGAAGACAACTAGAGATGCAACATTGCGGCGATGAGAGAGATGCTGAAGACAGTCAGTTAGAGGAGAGGAGTTGATGAGATGCTTTTAATTCCATCCTCTCTAGAACAACGGTATGAGTGGAACACCCCAGACATGTGAAGCATACTCCATACATGGACGGATAAGGCCCTTGTACAGAGTTAGCAGCTGGGGGAGGGGGAGGGATGAGAAAAACTGGCGGAGACGTATCAGAAAGACTAATTTCATATAAGTTGTTTTAGCTTGAGATGAGATGAGAAGTTTCCAGTTCAGGTTATAAGTAAAGTACAGACCGAGGATGTTCAGTGTACAAGAGGGGGACAGGTGAGTGTCATAGAGAAAGAGGGGATAGTTGTCTGGAAGGATGCATTGATTTGATAGATGGAGGAATTAAATTTTTGAGGCATTGAACAATACCAAGTCTGCTCTGCCCCGATCAGAAATTTTAGAAAGATCAGAAGTCAGGCGTTCTGTGGCTTCCCTGTGTGAAATGTTTACTTCCTGAAGGGTTGGACATCTATGAAAAGACGTGGAAAAGTGCAGGGTGGAAAAGGGCAGCAGCAATAGAACGGACAGAAAGGAAACTTGAGATGAAGTTACAGAGAGAAGGAAAGAAGCTGTAGGAGGGTAGTTTGGAAATCAAAGCTTTGTGCCAGACTCTATCAAAAGCTTTTGATATGTCCAAGGCAACAACAAAAGTTTCACCAAAATCTCTAAAATAGGATGACCAAGAATCAATAAGGAAAGCCAGAAGATCACCAGTAGAGCGGCCTTGACGGAACCCATACTGGCGATTAGATAGAAGATTGAGAAGTGATGGATGTTTAAGAATCTTCCTATTGAGGATAGATTCAAAATACTTTAGATAAGCAGAAAATTAAAGCAATAGGACGGTAGTTTGAAGGATTAGAAAGGTCACCCTTTTTAGGAACAGGTTGAATGTAGGCAAACTTCCTGCAAGCAGGAAAGAGATATTGACAGGCGGAGCTGAAAGAGTTTGACTAGGCAAGGTGCAAGCACGAAGGCACAGTTTCGGAGAACAATGGGAGGGACCCCATCATGTCCATAAACCTTCCGAGGGTTTAGTTCAGCGAGGGCATAGAAAACATCATTACAAAGAATTTTAATAGGCAGCATGAAGTAGTCAGAGGGTGGAGGAGAGGGAAGAACAAGCCCAGAATCGTCCAAGGTAGAGTTTTTAGCAAAGGATGTGATGGCAGTGGTGCCATCTGGTTTAAATAAAGGAGGGAAAGAAGAAGTAAGGTTATTGGAGATATTTTTGGCTAGATGCCAGAAGTTACGAGGGGAGTTAGATCTTGAAAGATTTTGACACTTTCTGTTTATGATGGAATTACCGGGTGCATAACTACATGCTCCTCTGTTATGAAGGCAGAACATACCGCTTTCTTTTTCGCTTTCATCGCCATCCTGGGGCTCCTATTACTTGGAGTCCTTTCGAAGGGAACGAACGTATGCATAGTGGGTGTTAAAAGAGCCAACGTTTTGGAAAGTTTGTCTCCACACTAAATGAAAATACTTCACTGAACCAGAAGTGGAACAGTGCGAAAAAGTTCGGTGACTTCTGCCTTGACACGATGGTTGATCCTCCAGTGGTTTCTGAAGTATTTATTGATCACTTTGCAAGTGTACGTATCTAAACGGGACTCTACTTCATCCATAACAGACTATTGTTTATGTTTGCAGCTCTGTGCCATCAGCGTTACATTCCTCAGAGATGAATTTTATAACGTCACCGTCGCAGTCGCTGAACCTGACGGTTGTCTCTAGGAGGGCAGATGATAGGTGAATTACTTCTTCACTCATAACGGTATCGCTCATCATCTTTCCTCTCGTTACAGTACCACCTCCATCAAAGCCCACGTATCCCACCGGCAAGCTTCTCGTCGCCGTATCATTCTCTGTTCGGTACTATCTTTCTTACTTGAAGCTGTTACGTCATATAAGAGTTAGCTTCATCACATTTCTCCATATGCTTCGCGCTTCTTTACTGTTCCCAAATTCAGATTCCTTTCATAATGTTTAGTGGTTGATTTAAATAATTATTTAATTCTTTCATTCCAGGACCAAATACAAGTAAATGAGTATTTTCATGTTCTACACTAGATCGTCCATCATAATGATGCAATGACAAGTTCATCCTATTATCTTTTGTTTCCTGGCGACTGACATGAGAATCAGCTGAATATGAAACATTTCTCCCTCGAAATTCTTGATTAAAAGAATTACCCCTTTGTTTTTGTTTTTTTCTATTTTACTACAATACCTGGCAACTGTAAATGGACTGATATGGATTTTTTTTTTTTTTAGAATTAAGAATAATTACTAATTTTCCAGATGAAACGAAGTAGCTCGGCGAAGATGTTTGCTTCCTTCATGACAACAAGTTCACCTCCTCTGGAAATACAGTACTGGCGTGCATCGGCCCAATTCATTCGTTCGTGCGGGGCCAACAACAGACAGTGAGATCCTTCTTTGGTAAAGGGGGGTTCACATGTCTTATCTGAAATGTAAAGACAGCATCATTCTAGTATGTAGCTAGTATGATAGTCACAACGAGCTCTCAGTCATAGAAACAAGAAGTACTTAAAAATAACAATGATAAATAAATAAATATATATATAAATAAATATATATATATATATATATATATATATATATATATATATATATATATATATATATATATATATATATATATATATATATATATATATATATATATATATATATATATATATATATATATATATATATATATATATATATATATATATATTGTCATGGATCAGGGTCCCTTTACACTTTCACACCTGCCGATCACATGCAATTACTGGTTGAGTCTCCAGGCAGACTAAGGTAGGGCACTCAATGGAAAGCACAGTTATAAATCTTTTATTTATATTTACACAGTAACTACAATGAAGGCCTGGCTAGCTTAAACTACACTCAGTGGCGCGTGAGCGGCACACAAAAAAAATACTTATTCCTCCGGAAGTGAGGCCAATGCCCGGTCCTTACCCTAGAAACACTACAATGTGACCACGTGGGCACCGAATGAGGAAGAATTAAGCTACATTGTAAGAGCACAGCTTTACGTTAAATTACTGGATCACGGAGGTAAATAGCTGCCACTACGCACTATATCACTCGATAAGGAGCGACGACCATGTGGTCGCTGGGCGACTGGACATGCGCTTGAGAACAGGCCTTACCACAAATAACTCACCCAAGGTGTTCCCCTGGTGTACTCACTCCTCCAGTCTGCTTCGATGAAAGCCAGTTTCGTCAGTCAGGCCTTCGGCTTACCGTTGCACCACGCTGTCCTTTCTGCAGGCTGGTTCGGATGGAATCGAGCATGGCACGTCTTGGGCGTTGGATGACCCGGCCGGAAGTGAGGCCTGGCGAGGTCGTGACCCGCTCACCTTGGCCCACGCGCATTGATACAGGCTCCACCCACCTGCCCGCATGGTAAATGGTTCTCTTCTATGAGAGTGCGGTAATTTATTGCCCTCTCAAAAATCTAGTGCTCCTGTGCTCTCACATTATCCCATACAAACGAGGACTTTTTTCAGGGAAGAAAAAAAAAATTATAAGTCTAACTAGCTACAAAAGGGTGTGTGTAGACTAAAAGGGTCTTCGGGTGGAAGCTCAGGTGGCTCATGAGGATAAAACCCCGTATTTATATTAAGAATCTAGCTTAGGGGAAAAACTCCTGCACCAGCTGAACTTTCCCGTGCCTTTTGCAAGACGAAATATCGTCAGATTTAAACCGCCCTCCTATTGTTATGTATGTTTATGTATAACATTACGGAGTGTAGGTGTTCGAGTGTACGTAATGTATGTGGAAGAGACACGCAGACGCTACACGAACACGGAGCGGTGTCTTCGGATTCATCTTGGGGAAGACGTGGCGTGATGACACCTCTCTCTGGGGAACACAAGCGTGTTCCGAACGGCCTTGAGGTCAAGGGTGGCTTCAGAGTCCCTCTGCCAACAAAGAGAAAATTTAGTGTCTTCATAATACCATATACATCTCATAAGAACATAAGAACATAAGAAATAAGGGAAGTTGCAAGAAGCGACCAGGCTTATACGTGGCAGTCCCTGTATGAAACACACCTACCTATTTCCATCTGCTATCCCCATCCATAAACTTGTCTAATCTTCTCTTAAAGCTCTCTAGTGTCCTAGCACTAACTACATGATTACTGAGTCCGTTTCACTCATCTACCACTCTATTTGAGAACCATTTTTTTCATATCTCCTTCCTAAACATAAGTTTTTTTTTAAGCTTGAACCCGTTATTTCTTGTTCTACCCTGGTTGCTCATCCTAAGAATTTTGCTTACATCTCCCTTGTTATAACCCTTATACCACTTAAAGACTTCTATCAGGTCCCCTCTTAACCTACGTCTCTCTAAAGAATGTAAATTTAACAGCTTCAACCTCGCCTCATAAGGAATACTCCTCATTCCCGGTATCCCTTTAGTCATTCTCCTCTGTACTGATTCTAATAGACCTATATCTTTCCTGTAATGTGGGGACCAGAACTGCACAGCGTAGTCTAGATAAGGTCTGACCAGTGCCAAGTATAACTTTAATATTACTTCCGGCCTTCTATTTTTAACACTCCTAAAAATGAATCCTAGTACCCTATTTGCCTTGTTTCTGGCTTCTATGCATTGTTTCCCTAGACGGAGTTCAGAGCTAACTATAACTCCTAAATCTTTCTCATACCCTGTACCTACCAGAGTTTGGTTGTTTAATGTGTACCTATTGTGTGGGTTTCCTCTACCTACGCTAAGCACTTTGCATTTATTGATATTAAATTGCATTTGCCATCTATCTGTCCATTCATTCATTCTATCTAAATCTGCCTGCAAGGTGATGGCATCCGATTCTGACCTAATTAATCTACCTATCTTTGTGTCATCCGCAAATTTACTAACATCACTACTATTTCCACTATCCAAGTCATTGATATACATTAGAAATAACAATGGCCCTAATACTAATCCCTGTGGCACCCCACTAATTACATGACCCCACTCGGATTTCGAGCCGTTTATTACCACTCTCTGTCGCCTGTTACCAAGCCATGACCCTATCCAGCCTAACACCTTCCCATCTATCCCGTGTGCCCTAACCTTTCTCAGGAGCCTTTGATGGGGTACCTTGTCAAATGCTTACTAAAGTCCAGATATAAGATATCATAACTATCACCATTATCTACTGCCTCGTACACCTTACTGTAAAAACTTAACAAGTTTGTCAGGCAAGACTTCCCCTTCGTGAAGCCATGCTTTGACTGATTTATCAAGTTATGTTTGTCTAAATGTTCCCTAATGTTCCTCGTTATTATTGACTCTAACATTTTACCTACAACTGAAGTTAAGCTGACAGGTCTATAATTAGACGCTAAAGTTTTATCTCCTTTCTTAAAGATGGGTACTACATTAGCCTGCCTAAACATTACCGGTACCTCACCCGACTCCAGTGATTTCCTAAAGACAGAAACTAACGGCTCACTAATAATCTCTTTACATTCCTTAAGTACTCTGGGATATATTTCATCAGGTCCTGGTGACTTGAACTTTTTTAGCCTATCTATCTCCTGTTCCACTATCTCCCTAGTTATGGAAATATCTGTCAGCTTCTCATTCTCATCTGCTCTAAACATCTGTTCACTATCTGGCATATCCTGCATGTTTTCCTGGGTGAAGACAGTTAAAAAATAATCATTCAGAAGTTTACTAATCTCCTCCCCAGAACTAACCAGCTCCCCATCTGCTGCCTTTAATGGACCTACAGTATCCTTATTCTTCGTCCTGTATACCTGATAAAATCCCTTGGGGTCCGTCTTCGCCTGGCTGGCTACCTTTGATTCATAATTGTCCTTAGCTTTCCTCGTTAACTTCCTGACTGTTTTAACTAATTCATTATATTGTGTCCTTAAAACTTCTTCACCTGCCCTTAATCTCCTATATATACTTCTCTTACAGGCTATATAATGCTTTAACCTAGCAGTCATCCATTTAAGGTCATTTTTTTGTGATCTTATTGTTCTATACGGGATATTTGCTAACTGACCTGTATGAACTTTATCTACGAAATATTTATACATTTACTTCACCTAGTCCCCTTATCTCGTCCCCTACCATCCTCTCCACTCCCTCATCTACTCGCCTCGACCTCACCTCTCTCATTTCAGCATGACCTGGCATTCCAACATACTCACACCTAGCTCCCCCATTCCTCTTTCCTCCTCCCTTCCGGACACATCTTCCCTCCTCTTGTCCTACACCCTCACGCCTCACCTCACCTCTCTCATCCTGCCTTATCTCTCTGAACTCCGTCCCTGACCTAACCTCACCCTGCATCCTTTGCCAGTCCACTCCTTGGAGGTACCTTTTTAATTCTTCAAAATTTGCTCTCCTAAAGTCAGGTATTTTACTAGTGTTTTTGTTTCTAACTGTTTCTTCCCATTCTAAATTGTACCTAATTTCCCTATGGTCACTGTTACCTAGCTGTCCTCCAACCCCTACCTGCGTGACTGCTTCCTCCCTGCTAGTAAGAATTAAATCTAGAATATTATCCCCCCCTTGTGGGTTCTACGACTACCTGTTTAAAAAAATTATCCTGAATTACCTTAAGAAATTCCTCTGCTTCCTTGTTACCTACCATCAGACTCCAGTCGATATTCCTAAAATTAAAATCTCCTACCACACATACCTGACTGTACCTCCCTGCTCTATTTAATTCCTGCCACAGTGAGGTGTTAATTTCCTCTGTACTGGTCGGTGGTCTGTAAACTACCCCTAGTACTACTGACTGCGATCCTTCTTTAATATCTACCCATATCGACTCTGCTTTGTTATCTGTTTTAATTCTACTGTTGATACAACACTGTAATATGTCCCTAACATATAACGCGACGCCTCCTCCTCTCCTGTTTTCCCTATCTTTATAGAACATTGTATACCCATCTATCTTAACCTCTGGATTAAATACTTTTCCTGACATATCTAACCAAGTTTCAGTTCTCATATTCAAACACATGACACAAGTGACAGCTCATCATGTAGTTGGGGTGTAGTAGCGTGGGTGGTTATGGGTCTTGCGGGGCCACCACATAACCTGGTCCACACTCTTTCTCTCCCAGCACCCGGAAGACCAGGCAACTGTAGGATATGTTCCTTGCACAGCAACGACTTCAGTATCTTGAATGATCTGTCCTCGTGGGGGCCCCACTCAACCTTGTTTGGTGCTCTTTTCTTAACAAGTTCATAGAGCGGCAGCGCTACCGCTGCAAAGTTAAGGACAAACCTGCGGTAATACCCTGCTACCCCTAGAAACGATTGGACCTGTCTTTTTTGGGAATGGGAACTTCCTTTATTTTCTGAACTTTGTCCTCCAAGCAGAGACACTGTCCTTGACTCACCTTGTGGCCTAGGAAATCGACATCTGCCTTTGCAATCTCACACTTGCTCGGCTTAACCGTAATGTTGACGTCTTGGAGTTTATCTAGGACCGTACATAACAGTCTTACATAGTCCTCTAAATCCGTAGAATGTACCAGTACGTCATTTACGAAAACCACGACCCCATTCAGGTCACCTAGTACCTGTCTTATTCGGCAGTTGAAAACAGCGAGAGAATTGGCAAGACCGAAAGGAAGGATATTGATAGAGGCCTCTGGGGATGGCAAAAGCCGTTATTATCCTTGACTTGGGGTCAAGCGGGATCTGAAAGAATCCTTTCGTGAGGTCCAGTTTGCTAAACACCCTCGAGTGTGACAGCCTGCCAAATATCTCCTGTTGGTCGAACATGAGCTCTGCGTCTATTTATGTTACTGCGTTAACCCTTCGGAAGTCGCCGCAGATCCTAACACTACCGCCTTTCTTGCATACGACGACCATAGGACTGCAGTACGGAGAATCGGATCTCTCGATAATGCCTAAGTCCTCCATTTCTTTTATTTCCTCAGCCACAGCGTCCCTAAGCTGCAGAGGGACCTGATAGGGTTTCACCTTCACTGGCTTCCTGTTCGTTAGGGTGATCTCGTGGGGCGCCACCCGGGCCTCGCGAGGCTTGTCAGAGAAAACCTCCAGAAGATTCTTTATTATCGATACTTCCTCAGATGACAGCCTTTCAGATAATGCGACGTCATCTACAGTTTCCGTCTGACGCTTTTTGTATATGAGTGGACCGTCTCCTACGTCCTCTGCATCGTGAATAACGGCCGCACTGCATTTGATCTCACCTTCCTTTTTCGCAGCTGTTGAAGGGGAAAAAATACCACGCACGGCTTTCAAACAGGCGGCTTTGTCCTCAGCATATGCTGGTTCCTGAGCGCCAGCGCTACCAGAGATGGCGGGCGCATGATACTCCTTAAGCATGTTAATGTGGAGACGTTTCCGTTTTCCATCAATCAGTACAGCATAATTTAAATCGGAGACGCGCTCTATGACCTCGTAAGGCCCCTTCCATTGCCCCAGCAACTTATTATGAACAGTGGGTAGGAGTATTAAGCACTCCTGTCCAGGCTGCAGGGTGCGTAGTCGCACATTCCGATCATAATGCGCCTTTTGTACCTCCTGGGCTTTCAGGAGTTTTTCATAGGCCATATGACAGATTTCCCTAAGTCTGCTAGCCAGGTTTATAACGTACTCGTATGGTGTACGTACCTCCGGACTTTTCACGTCCTCGTCCCATAGCTCTCTCAGCACTGGTTGTGGACCGCTCACTGCTCTCCCATAGAGTAGTTCGAAAGGTGAGAACTTCAGTGTACTCTGCGGTGCTTCCTTGTATGCGAACAAGAGAGGAGCCACAAATCTCGGCCATTCCTTGGGTTGCTCATCGGCCAGCCGCTTGAGCATCTTCTTCAGTGTGCCGTTGAATTTTTCGCACATACCGTTACACATGGGATGCCAGAGTGTCGTGTTAAGGCCCTTCACGGAGAGGAACCTAAACGTCTCGTCCATCATGGCAGACGTAAACTGAGTGCCTCGGTCGCTCAGCACCTTCTTGGAAATACCCTCACGGCAGAATATCCCTACCAGCGTTTCAGCCACTGTAGTGGCCTCTATATTTTTCAGGGGTATTGTTTCAGGCCTGCGAGTGCTAAAGTCCACACACGTGAGTAGATATTTTGATCCGTGAGTCGCGCGTGGCGTGATAGGCCCAACAATATCTACCGCTACCCTCTCAAATGGCTCGGATATAAGGGACATGGGTTTTAGCGGCGCAGGTGTCACACGGCCCTTGTCTACAGTCTCTTGACACACGTCACAGCACCTCGCGAATCTCGCGATATCGGTCATCATGCCAGGCCAGAAAAATATGTGACTAATGCGGTCTTGTGTTTTCTGTCGTCCCATGTGAACACCCAAAGCCGCGCAATGTCCCATCTCCATCATCGCGTGGTTGTACTGTGCGGGTACCACGAATTGCGACTGAGCCTCACCGAGGTCGGAGATGACTTCTCTATACAACTTTCCTCTGTGTTGGCAGAAGCGAGTCGTACCGTATTTATTTACCCTCGACACCCTCTCAGCGACTTGCTTCCAAATGTTTGCAAGGGAGGAATCAGTCTTTTGTGCGGCAGTGACGTTAGCGCTATTGAGCAGCTCGTCAGGTGATGTGAGCTTGAGAGGGACCACGGGCCGTGTGTCGTGCCTGAGCTCGCATCAGGGCGGCACCTACTTGACCTTCGGTTTGGGTCGCGGCGTCCGTGTTCCGAACGTCCCTCACCACTTCAACGTTACCGATTATCGATTCGTAGCTCGGCTGTTTCATCACAGCGGCCTGACTTCTGCCAGTGAGGAATGGCGTCTCCATATCGACTACAGATATCGGGGAAATAGCCACAGAGCCGTTCATCATGACGACTCTCACTTGTTCTCCTGTGAACTGAGCGGGAGCAACCAGGGCCTCTTTCACTACACAAGCAGTAGAACCATTGTCCCGCATTACCCTTACCGACCTGCCCTTTACTCTACCGTTTTTCACAGTCAATCCCCGCAGTGAATCTACTGGTACTGAAGAGGCTGCTGCGATTCAAAACGAGTGGGGCTGTGGGGCCCTGTTATTTGCTTCAAGGGTCACCTGAACGCTATCTACGGCCGGCGAAGGGTGGTTCTGGACGGCTGTAATTGGAGTAGCGTCTGCCGCTGGTACAATATCGGCCGGCGTCTCGAATAGCGCGGCAGCCTGTGTTTGGGCCACCTCTCATAGGTGGTGCGGGACGCGATGAGCCGGTATTCCACCCACGTGGTGGATGAAACTTATTACCCTCCCTGGGGTGTCCTTGTAGCTTATTCTGCCGGAAGGGAGGCGGTACCTGCTCCTTCCTTACTGGCTCCGGATCGTTGGGCTGCAGCTTGCTGCCGCTCCTCGCTGAACGAACTCGGGGAACATTTTTACGTCCATGTGCGGAAAAATGGAGGTCCAGGTTTTCCGCCATTTTATTTGCCTGTACGTTTCCCGTCGCCTTAGTTGTGGCCACAAACTCAAGCGGGCACATATCCTCAAACCTGTCGTGTATGACTAATTCCCGCAACGCTTCATATATGAGATAAATCCCTTCCGCACTCGCTCGCCAAAGAGACGAGAAATTCTGGCGTGAGCCTGAACGGCAGTTTCGTTATCACTGATAGCAGCACTGCGAAATGCCTGCTGAATTGCCTCCGTCGTTCTGCCAAACGCCTTCAAAAGAGCGCATTTCATGTGTTAGTACTAGTTATCTTCGGGCCCTAGCCCATGTACAATGGACAAGGCTTAGCCTGTAAACAGGCTGTAAAATTCGATGGCCTTCTCTTCAGACTCCATCTGATACAACTTGGCCAGCCGCTCGAAATGGGAAATGAAGGCATCGATGGATTCCCCTTCACAGTAAGCATTAAGTTTCACCCTATGTAGGGCACGTAGAGTGCTTCCCTCAGAATTTCGAGATCGAGTCTCTTCCGCCTCCGCACGGCGAAGCTCCATTTCAGTCATCGCTTTCTCGTGTTCCCGTTCTTCAGCACGAACCATTTCCTGCCTCACGCGTTCCTGCCTTTCCTCCTCCCACAGACGGTCCTCTCTCTCACGTTCCTCGGCGCGTAAGCGGTCCTCTCTCTCCTCAGCTAGCCGCTTCTTTATATACTCACTAACCTTCGTCGCTGCTGTTATGTTCAGGCCTAAACCGCGCAAAGGGATTGAAAGATTCACTATGACCCATTGTCTACAGCAATGTCAGCAGAATTACACGGTACCAAAGAATTACTCTACCGTGAGGTCCCTGTTCGGGCGCCATTTGTCATGGATCGGGATCCCTTTACACTTTCACACCCGCCGATCACATGCGATTCCTGATTGAGTCTCCAGGTAGATTAACGTAGGACACTCATAAGAAAGCACAGTTATAAATCTTTGATTTATATTTACACAGTAACTACAACGAAGGCCTAGCTAATTATGGCTACACTCAGTGGCGCGTGAGCGGCACACAGAAAGAAATACTTATTCCTAATAACTCACCCAAGGCGTTCGTTCCCTTGGTGTAAACTCCTCCAGTCTGCTTCGATGAAAGCAAACTTCGTCAGTCAGGGGTTCGGCTTACCGCTGCACCACGCTGTCCTTTCTGCAGGCTGGTTCGGGTAGAGTCGAGGATGGCACGTCTTGGGTGCTTGATTACCCGGCCGGAAGTGAGGCCTGGCGAGGTCGTGACCCGCTCACCTTGGCCCACGCGCATTGTTACAGGCTCTGCCCACCTGCCCGTATGGCAAATGGTTCTCTCCTATGAGAGGGCGGTAATTTATTGCCCTCTCTAAAATCTAGTGTTCCTGTGCTCTCATATATATATATATATATATATATATATATATATATATATATATATATATATATATATATATATATATATATATATATATATATATATATATATATATATATATGTATATATATATATATATATATATATATATATATATATATATATATATATATATATATATATATATATATATATATATATATATATATATATATATATATATATATATATAAAGAAATGGAACTTTACAAAGTTGATCACTTAAGTATCTTCAATAATGAGTTTAAATTTACGGACCAGCTTCCATAAGCTGATGATAAGTAGATGTAGATGTAGACAGTTGATGAATATGTCATTAACCAAACTATCATAAGGTCTTGGGCTGAAAGTGTGGCAGATAAGACTGACGTTTATCGTCCTTTTTACGGTATCCTGGATTGAGGCTGACTAAAAAGAACTAATACCGGCGATGATATTTAGGGTTGTGAAAAGACTAATGTTCAAGAGTCTTCCTTATGAGAATAGATAAAAAAACTTAAGAATCCCAGGAAAATTAAATAATAGGCAGAACAACATTTTTCTTTTCAGAAATTGGCTAAATGTAGGCAAATTTTCAGCAGTAAGGAGAGACCCTATCATACTCATAAGCCTTCAGAGGGTATAGGTTAATGAGGGTATGGGAAAGATCATTAGAAAAACATTTTATAGGAAGCAAAAAATAGTTGGAGGGTGTAGGACAGGGACAAGTCCTGAGTCATTCAAAATAGATTATTTTAAACAAAGTTTTGAGTGAAGACTTCATCTTTAGAGATAGATGAGATGGCAGTGGTGATAATAGGTTAAAATATAAGGGGAAAAGATGAAGAAAAAAAGTTGGAGATATTTTTGATTTAGGTACCAGAGGGAAGATAGAACTACAAAGATTTTGACATTCACAAAAGGAGTTTTTAGCTAGTTGAAGAACACTCTTTGCATGATTTTAGGCAAAAAATATAAAATGCACGAGTTTTAAGAGATGGAAGGCTTAGGTATCATTTGTGTACCGCATCTTTATCATGTATAGCATGAGAACAGGGTGAGTTAAACCCAATTTTGGAAGGTTTAGAGTGCGAGAGAATGTGAGAAATGTATATCTCCATGCAAGACACTACCATCATTGTTATGGGCTCAGCACACATATACAGCCTCTGATATAGAAACAGTAGCATTCCATGAAAAATCAAAATACCTCCTCCAATGAATAAACTGAAGCACCAGAGGCATCTTCGTTTTGTAGGACCCTAAGGAATCGGAGTGATAGGACAAGATACAGATATGAGGTTGTAATCAGAGAAGCCCAACGGAAAAGACAAAATGACATTAGTAGGATTAGAGTTTAGAAAACAGTCAAGAATGTTAGGTGTGTCTCCAAGACGGTCAGAAATAAGGGTAGGGTGTTGCACTAATTGTTCTAGGTCATAGTGGATGGCAAAGTTAAAGGCTGATTCACCAAACTGGCCAGTAAAGGGAGAGGAAAGCCAAAGCTGGTGGTGACCGTTGAAGAACGGAGATCTCCGTAAAAGGGAAGAAAGTAAGGATATGGTCTACTTTCGAAGTTAACATTCAATTTGTATTGGAAATGAGAAAAGAAAAAAAAATAGGAAGGAACAGAGAAGGGGTTACTGTCAGTTGCCACAGACACCTTTGTTTCGGTGAGGAAAAGAAGACTATGTTTAGTGGATAGCATCTCTTCCCATGAGACACAGGGAAGCTGTGACAGCTGCATTTCTGCAGTTCATCTACCCCAGGTACCCAATTATCAATCACTCTTATTCCCGTGTGGCAATTTTTTGACATTTTTATGAATATTACTCCACTTCCATAATGAATTTCATACTTCTGACTGAGATAATTACTTTAAATCTAAGAGCATTATCTTTATCACCCTTTCTTTCTGATCTGCCACAAAGTTTCTAGCTTATGTGGTCTTTCTGGGGTCTTCCCGCGGCAGACCTGGGCTCGGAAGGTTGCGTAGTATTTATATGGCTAGTGGCGTTTTCTGCCCCATCCTCCTCACTGAAAACCCATATTTTACATTTTCACATTGGCCAAAATATTTGTTGGTCACATGGTTCCTTCGATCATGACACTGATCACTGAATGAGAGCGTAGTTGTGTGAAGACCTAGGAGTCAGGCTGACTAAAAATAACCGCGCAAAAGGAAGAAGAAACAGCTGGGAAAGTTGTGAGCGGACTTACTATATTCTGACCATTTTGAAATGGTATTTAGGGGTTGTCCTTTCCGGGGATTCCCCGGCCTGGGGCGCTGCCAAATCTTGTACTGGACAATTATCAGATTAGAGCCTGTGTCGCTGATAACCTCTCTCTCTCTCTCTCTCTCTCTCTCTCTCTCTCTCTCTCTCTCTCTCTCTCTCTCTCTCTCTGCATACACAATCTACATTTCAGGCAAATTTATTTCTCTCAGAGATCTATACTTACCTATGAAGCATTAGAATTTGAGAAAATCTGCATGTCATCAGTCAAACTCTCTCTCTCTCTCTCTCTCTCTCTCTCTCTCTCTCTCTCTCTCTCTCTCTCTCTCTCTCTCTCTCTCTCTCTCTCTCTCTCTCTCTCTTTATTGTGAATTTCTTTGAAATGTGATAGGTATCTTTTTAGATATGATAAGTAAACTAACACTTAAGGCTATGTTAGTTAGTTAACACTATGATGATATATTTTTATTTTTTAGTTGCGACCTTTTTCCACACAACCATTGAGATAAGAGTCAAGGCACATCGGTGGCTTACGCTGTTCTGCAACAACTCTTGAGGGGTCAAGTAATGATCCCAATTAGCCTTTTCTTTCACAAAAGAACACTTATTTACTGAGTAAGTGAGGAGGAGGCAGTAGACACCTGCCGAAACGATAATTACTCCCAGTGAGGTCTAAAGCACTGTTCAGGGGGTGCTGTGAACTTATCATTAAACCCAGCTGTGACCTCACTGAACGTTTCCCTTTGTGTCTCACAACACAAGGGGGTAGTCACAGCCTGCCCTCTAAAGACAACTCTCTTCCTCCACACAAAACTACAAGCACCTAATAACACACACACCCTTCACTCAAAAATGTTAATATCATCATGGCGACTCCTACACCAGCCTCGGAGTCCCCATCTGGGGAGGGGACCATAAATGTCCTCAGGTCGGACTGCCTTTCTGTCGACGACCCTAAGTGTCTTGACACCCCCCTCAACTTTTTCTTCATAAACTTCTGCAACATTCGCGGTCTAAGATCTAATTTTCAATCTGTAGAACACCACCTCTCCTCTGCTAAACCTCATCTTCTTTTCCTCACTGAAACTCAGGTGTCTGAGGCAACTGACAGTAGCCCCTTTTCTGTTCCCTCCTACTTTCTCTATCCTCATTTTCGATCCAAAGCTGGATGCTGCGTTTATGTGCGCAACGACTTAACCTGCTCTCGTGACCACGCTCTTGAATCTTCCGAGTTTTCCACCATCTGGCTACGACTACAGAGTCACTCTCATACTAAATTTATCTGTGCTGTATACCTCTCTCCTAACTCCTCTGACTATAAAAAATTCTTTGACTACTTAACTTCCAAAGTGGAGCACATTCTGACCCTCTTCCCTTTTGCAGAGATCTCCATTCTTGGAGACTTAAATGTTCACCACCAGCTTTGGCTTTCCTCTCCCTTCACTGACCATGCTGGTGAACTAGCCCACACCTTTGCTATCTTCCATGACCTAGAGCAATTGGTGCAACACCCTACCCGTATTCCTGACAGTCTTGGAGACGTCTACGCCCAACATTCTTGACCTTTTCCTGACCTCTAATCCTTCTGCTTATGCTGTCACCCTTTCTTCTCCATTGGGCTCCTCCGATCACAATCTCATATCTTTATCTTGTCCTATCACTCCAATCCCTCCTCAGGATCCCCCTAAGCAAAGGTGCCTCTGGCGTTTTGCCTCTGCTAGTTGGGGGACCTGAAGAGGTATTTTGCTGATTTTCCTTGGAATGACTACTGCTTCCGTGTCAGAGACCCGTCTTTGTGTGCTGAGTGCATAACAGAGGTGATAGTGTCTGGCATGGAGGCATACATTCCTCACTCTTTTTCTCGTCCTAAACCTTCTAAACCTTGGTTTAACACAGCTTGTTCTCGTGCTATACATGATAGAGAGGTGGCCCACAAAAGGTACTTAAGCCTTCCATCACCAGAATCTCATGCACTTTATATTTCTGCCCGGATTCATGCCAAGTCTATTCTCCAACTTGCCAAAAACTCCTTCATTAACAGAAAATATCAAAACCTTTCAAGATCTAACTCCCCTCGTGATTTCTGGCATCTAGCCAAAAATATCTCCAATAATTTTGCTTCTTCTTCTTTCCCTCCTCTACTTCAAGCAGATGGCACCACTGCTATCTTATCTATTTCTAAAGCTGAAGTCTTTGCTCAAACCTTTGCTAAAAACTTTACATTGGACGATTCTGGGCTTGTTCCTCCCTCTCCTCCACCCTCTGACTACTTCATGCCACGTATTAAAATTCTTCGCAATGATGTTTTCCATGCCCTCGCTGGCCTAAAACCTCGGAAGGCTTATGGACCTGATGGGGTCCCTCCTATTGTTCTCCGAAACTGTGCCTCCGTGCTTGCACCTTGCCTAGTCAAACTCTTTCAGCTCTGTCTGTCAACATCTACCTTTCCTTCTTGCTGGAAGTTTGCCTACATTCAACCTGTTCCTAAAAAGGGTGACCGTTCTAATCCCTCAAACTACCGTCCTATTGCTTTAATTTCCTGCCTATCTAAAGTTTTTGAATTTATCCTCAACAGGAAGATTCTTAAACATCTATCACTTCACAACCTTCTATCTGATCGCCAGTATGGGTTCCGTGAAGGTCGCTCTACTGGTGATCTTCTGGCTTTCCTTACTGAGTCTTGGTCATCCTCTTTTAGAGATTTTGGTGAAACATTTGCTGTTGCCTTCGACATATCAAAAGCTTTTGATAGAGTCTGGCACAAAGCTTTGATCTCCAAACTACCGTCCTACGTTTTCTATCCTTCTCTCTGTAACTTCATCTCAAGTTTCCTTTCTGAACGTTCTATTGCTGCTGTGGTAGACGGTCACTGTTCTCCTAAATCTATTAACAGTGGTGTTCCTCAGGGTTCTGTCCTGTCACCCACTCTCTTCTTCTTATTCATTAATGATCTTCTAAACCAAACTTCTTGTCCTATCCACTCCTACGCTGATGATACCACCCTGCATTTTTTCACGTCTTTTCATAGACGTCCAACCCTTCAGGAGGTAAACATATCACGCAGGGAAGCCACAGAACGCCTGACTTCTGATCTTTCTAAAATTTCTGATTGGGGCAGAGCAAACTTGGTATTGTTCAATGCCTCAAAAACTCAATTCCTCCAAATATCAACTCGACACAACCTTCCAGACAACTATCCCCTCTTCTTCAATGACACTCAACTGTCCACCTCTTCTACACTGAACATCCTCGGTCTGTCCTTTACTTATAATCTGAACTGGAAACTTCACATCTCATCTCTAGCTAAAACAGCTTCTATGAAGTTAGGTGTTCTGAGACGTCTCCGCCAGTTTTTCTCACCCCACCAGCTGCTAACTCTGTACAAGGGCCCATCCGTCCTCGCTGCACAAGACTTTCTTCTTTCTCTCACCCCTATTCTGTCCACCTCTCTAACGCAAGAGTTAACCAGTATTCTCAATCATTCATCCCTTTCTCTGGTAAACTCTGGAACTCCCTGCCTGCTTCTGTATTTCCACCTTCCTATGACTTGAATTCCTTAAAGAGGGAGTTTTCAAGACACTTATCCACCATTTTTTGACCACTGCTTTAACCCTTTTATGGGACTGGCATTTCAGTGGGCATTTTTTTTATTAGATTTTTGTTGCCCTTGGCCAGTGTCCTTCCTACATAAAAAAGAAAAAAACGTGATCTCTTTTTCTCGGTTGTGGTGACGAAAGCAAGTAGGAGAGGTAGCTTCCATCCTCACAGGTGGCGCGAGAGGAAGTGACCATGAATTAACACGGTCACTCTGACAATGTGATCTCACTCGGTCACCCATGGAGACGTGACAAGGCTTGGAGGAAACTCTGCCGAGTATTGTGGTGTTTGCAAAAAAAAAAACAAAGTATCATAAAAAAAAAACTTATTACACTAAACTGCCTTTTTTTTTTTTTTTTTTTGAAGCATCACCATTTAATTTTGTGGTATAAAGTACCTGACATGAAGTGTGTCTTGGTATGGGTGTGGCAGCGCCGCAGGCCGGTGAATCCCCAGAAAGGACAACGCCTAAACTCTCAATTCAAAATAGTCACAGCATAGCTCAGACTCAACTTGGGGAACGCGGATTCCCAGATTGACGCGCTAACCAATGCACCACGGAGGCGCTCTCTGTACCTTTTATTTAACATTTTCAAAATTTATCTTATATTCTTTATTTCTTAATCTTTTTTTTTTTTGTTGTGGAAAATAAAAATGCACTTTATACTGAAGACAGGACCGAAGCAACGTAATGTAAAGATTTTTTTCTGATGTATTATCAAAGACAGGCAGATTTATGACAGGATTTGATTTTCAGATAAATTTAATAGCAATTTTCTTATGCTATATAAACTTCTTTCAGTTGTGTGTGTGTGTGTGTGTGTGTGTGTGTGTGTGTGTGTCTGTGTGTGTGTGTGTGTGTGTGTGTGTGTGTGTGTGTGTGTGTGTGTGTGTGTGTGTGTGTGTTTATCTGTGTGTATCTGTGTGTGTGTGTGTGTGTGTGTATGTGTGTGTGTGTGTGTGTGTGTGTGAGGTTTATGTACGCATTAGCAAAGTCAAATAATTTTTTTAAATATTGTATACGTTTTTGGCAACAAGTCATTCAAAATATAGAAGTAAACTTGCAAGATTACATAAGACTCAGTGCATCCTGTCATGACATGTGGCTCTCCTGGCGTCAATCATCTTTCAGAGTAACTTGAATATGTAAATAGTCATTCACTAGGAGGATTTTTTTTTTTTTTACACAAAATATCAATTACTCAGTAATTTCAAACGTTGATTTTCATGCACAATAGTGAAGAGATGATTCTGTATATATTCAGAATTAATGGAATGTGAAAAATCAAATATTCAACGTAAATGACTAGCACTTACTTTGATGATCAAAAACTTCTGATATTGGGCTGTTTTGATCACGAACAGCTTCTTGTATTTCCTTAATTTCCAATAGGATGTTGGATATCGTTTCTAGTGTTGCCCCTGAAGCCTTTTCTGCTTCTAGTAAATTGACTACGTGCAGACCATGCTGCCACAGAAGCAACTCCAGCAGGTTCTAAGTGATGAAATAATACATTATTCTCTCTCTCTCTCTCTCTCTCTCTCTCTCTCTCTCTCTCTCTCTCTCTCTCTCTCTCTCTCTCTCTCTTTTTCTCTTTATATTTTATATCCATTCCACATGCGGTGTATTCATATATATATATATATATATATATATATATATATATATATATATATATATATATATATATATATATATATATATATATATATATATATATATATATATATATATGTGTGTGTGTGTGTGTGTGTGTGTGTGTGTGTGTGTGTGTGTGTGTGTGTGTGAGTGTGTGTGTGTGTGTGTGTGTGTGTGTGTGTGTGTGTGTGTGTGTGTGTGTGTGTGTGTGTGTGTGTGTGTGTGTGTGTGTGTGTGTGTGTACATGGGTAGATGGGCTCTACTTTCTTTCACTTCTATTTGGTCAACCTCCGTAATGCAAGAGTTAACCATAATTGACAATCCTTTATCCCTTTTTTTCTGGTAAACTGTTGAACTATTTGCTTGTTTCTGTATTTCCTTCTTCCTACTACTTGAATTCCTTTAAGATAAAGGTTTTGAGACACTTAACCTCTAATTCTGGGGAATATATATATATATATATATATATATATATATATATATATATATATATATATATATATATATATATATATATATATATATATATATATATATATATATATATATATATATATATATATATATATATATATATATATATATATATATATATATATATATATATATATATTTAGCCAGCGGTCCTCTTATATAATACACACACACACACACACACACACACACACACACACACACACACACACACACACACACACACACACACACACACACGCACACGAGTAATAAACTTTAGTACTTGGGCACAAATAGATACCAATAAACTTGCAATAGAATAACAGCGCCTGTTAATTATTGCATTAAAATTGTTACCAGATCAGGAAAATTTACCTTGGTACAGTTTTCAGAGTATGGCAGAAATCTATTCTCTACTCCAAATGGAGACTGGATGCCAACCGCCAGCGCAATGATGCAGGCCAAAAATGGAAAGGCTCGCATCTGCAAGTAGAAATGTGTGTGTGTGTGTGTGTGTGTGTGTGTGTGTGTGTGTGTGTGTGTGTGTGTGTGTGTGTGTGTGTGTGTGTGTGTGTGTGTGTGTGTGTGTGTGTGTGTGTGAGTGAATGAGTTAAGGGACTGGGTACATTTTAGCTTAATTACTCGTACTTACAATTAATTAATTTTCTTAACGAACCAGTAAAACGCCTCGGAAGGCTATTGACAAGCGGAGGCGTCAGTAATGCATCAGTGGAAGCGGTATTTCAGTAAGAGAGAGAGAAAGAGAGAGAGAGACAAAGAGAGAGAGACAGAGAGAGAGAGAGAGAGAGAGAGAGAGAGAGAGAGAGAGAGAGAGAGAGAGAGAGAGAGAGAGAGAGAGAGAGAGAGAGAGAGAGAGAGAGAGGCAATTTCAGGAAAATTGTGTTATATACCATTGGATAGGAAAGAGAGAGAGAGAGAGAGAGAGAGAGAGAGAGAGAGAGAGAGAGAGAGAGAGAGAGAGAGAGAGAGAGAGAGAGAGAGAGAGAGAGAGTAAATTTCAGCACGCAGTACATGGTGAACTAGCCTAATATATATATATATATATATATATATATATATATATATATATATATATATATATATATATATATATATATATATATATATATATATATATATATATATATATATATATATATATTAAGAATCTAGCTGAAAACTTTTCGAGAGTCGAATGGTTATGCTATATGCCGTTGGATAGGAAATCGAATTGTGCGTTCAGTGTTATGCGTTCGCTCTTGTTGAGACAACAAGTGGTGGTGATGAAGGTGTAGTTAAGTGCCTTGGATGTGGAAGTAGCGGGCATAAGAAGTACCAGTGTCCAAAGGGACGGCCGAAACCAGTGGAAGCAGTTACCGCCCAAAGAGACCTGATATATGTGGAGAATATGAATGCAGAGATACAAGAGGAGCCGCAGAAAGATGAGGGCTTTGAGCACTTCACCAGTAAGGGCACAGTGAAAGTGGAGGAAAGTCCAGAGAAGGTGATCAGAATCCTTCGGGATACAGGAGCTAACCAGAGTTTGATCTTAAGTAGTGTACTCCCATGGAATGAGGAGACCAGCACTGGCAGAGAGGTCTCATGCAAGGGTGCAGGAGGCAAGTTCAGTATTCCCCTGCACAAAGTTTGGCTGGACTGTGGATACGTCACTAGAGAGGTGACAGTGGGAGTGAAGGAGACACTACCCGTAGATGGAGTGGATATGCTGGTTGGGAACGACCTGGCTGGAGGTCGAGTTATCCCTAAACTTCAGATGGTAGACAACCCTCTGATAGGGATGACGGAAACCACCACTCCGGCAGAAGTCCCTCCCTCAACAGATGGGGAGGCAGAGGTGCCTGAATTGTTCCCAGTCTGCGCAGTGACCCGAGCGATGGCCCGGAAGGAACGCATGGACACCGAGGGAGCAACGCAGGAGGACGAAGGCCTTCTGTTCTGTTTGAGGAACCTGATGAAAAAGGAACTAACCCGGTGTACGCGTGGTGAACCGGTTGTAGGTCAGGTGGAACCCAACCTTGATTTTCTGGTAGGAAAGAGCGAGTTGATAAAAGCTCAGGAGAGTGATGAAAGCTTGAAGTCTATTTGGAATGAGGCTAAAAGGCTGGGTGAGCTTGACAATGAGTACGTGGGTTACTACGTGAATAACGGGGTATTAATGAGAAGTTGGAGGCCCCTGACAGCCCCAACCTCTGATCACTGGATGGTGAAAAGGCAGATTGTGGTGCCACGGGTGTATAGGAAGAAAATTTAGGAGATGGCACACGAAGGTAATCTGGCAGGACACCTGGGGGTCAGAAAAACCCTAAGAAAAATCCTGTGTCATTTTTACTGGCCCAGAGTGAGAGGTGATGTGAAAGAGTTTTGTAAAACCTGTGGTTTGTGTCAGAAGGTGGGCAAGCCGAACCAGGTGATTCGCCCTGCCCCCCTTCACCCTATACCTGTGGTCGACGAGCCATTCAGTAAGGAGGTGATAGACTGTGTAGGTCCTTTACCAAGGACCCGGAGGGGAAACCAGTACTTGCTGACTATTATGTGTATGTCATCCAGGTTCCCTGAGGCCATTCCCTTCAGGAGTATAAACTCTAGGAGGAGGCAGTAGGCACCTGCCGAAATGATAATTACTCCCAGTGAGGTCTAAAGCACTGTTCAGGGGGTGCTGTGAACTTATCATTAAACCCAGCTGTGACCTCACTGAACATTTCCCTTTGTGTCTCACAACACAAGGGGGCAGTCACAGCCTGCCCTCTAAAGTAAACTCTCTACCTCCACACAAAACTACAAGCACCTAATAACACACACACCCTTCACTCAAAAATTTTAAAATCATGGCGACTCCTACACCAGCCTTGGAGTCCCCATCTGGAGAGGGGACCATAAATGTCCCCAGGTCGGACTGCCTTTCCGTCGACGACCCTAAGTGTCTTGACACCCCCCTCAACTTTTTCTTCATTAACTTCTGCAACATTCAATCTGTAGAACACCACCTCTCCTCTTCTAAACCTCATCTTCTTTTCCTCACTGAAACTCAGGTGTCTGAGGCAACTGACGGTAGTCCCTTTTCTGTTCCCTCCTACTTTCTCTATCCTCATTTTCGATCCAAAGCTGGATGCTGCGTTTATGTGCGCAATGACTTAACCTGCTCTGGTGCCCACGCTCTTGAATCTTCTGAGTTTTCCACCATCTGGCTACGACTACAGAGTCATTCTCATACTAAATTTATCTGTGCTGTATACCTCTCTCCTAACTCCTCTGACTATAAGAAGTTCTTTGACTACTTAACTTCCAAAGTGGAGGACATTCTGACCCTCTTCCCTTTTGCAGAGATCTCCATTCTTGGAGACTTCAATGTTCACCACCAGCTTTGGCTTTCCTCTCCCTTCACTGACCATCCTGGTGAACTAACCCACACCTTTGCTATCTTCCATGACCTAGAGCAATTGGTGCAACACCCTACTCGTATTCCTGACCGTCTTGGAGATACGCCCAACATTCTTGACCTTTTCCTGACCTCTAATCCTTCTGCTTATGCTGTCACCCTTTCTTCTCCGTTGGGCTCCTCCGATCACAATCTCATATCTTTATCTTGTCCTATCACTCCAATCCCTCCTCAGGATCCCCTAAGCGAAGGTGCCTCTGGCGTTTTGCCTCTGCTAGTTGGGGGAACCTGAGGAGGTATTTTGCTGATTTTCCTTGGAATGACTACTGCTTCCGTGTCAGAGACCCGTCTTTGTGTGCTGAGCGCATAACAGAGGTGATAGTGTCTGGCATGGAGGCGTACATTCCTCACTCTTTTTCTAGTCCTAAACCTTCTAAACCTTGGTTTAACACAACTTGTTCTCGTGCTATACATGATAGAGAGGCCCACAAAAGATACTTAAGCCTTCCATCACCAGAATCTCATGCACTTTATATTTCTGCCCGGAACCAAGCCAAGTCTGTTCTCCAACTAGCCAAAAACTCCTTCATTAACAGAAAATGTCAAAAACTTTCAAGATCTAACTCCCCTCGTGATTTCGGGCATTTAGCCAAAAATATCTCCAATAACTTTGCTTCTTCTTCTTTCCCTCCTCTACTTCAACCAAATGGCACCACTGCTATCACATCTATTTCTAAAGCTGAACTCTTTGCTCAAACCTTTGCTAAAAACTCTACCTTGGATGATTCTGGGCTTGTTCCTTCCTCTCGTCCACCCTCTGACTACTTCATGCCACGTATTAAAATTCTTCGCAATGATGTTTTCCATGCCCTCGCTGGCCTAAACCCTCGGAAGGCTTATGGACCTGATGGGGTCCCTCCTATTGTTCTCCGAAACTGTGCCTCCGTGCCTCCTTGCCTAGTCAAACTCTTTCAGCTCTGTCTGTTAACATCTACCTTTCCTTCTTGCTGGAAGTTTACCTACATTCAATCTGTTCCTAAAAAGGGTGACCGCTCTAATCCCTCAAACTACCGTCCTATTGCTTTAATTTCCTGCTTATCTAAAGTTTTTGAATCTATCCTCAACAGGAAGATTCTTAAACATCTATCACTTCACAACCTTCTATCTGATCGCCAGTATGGGTTCCGTGAAGGCCGCTCTACTGGTGATCTTCTGGCTTTTCTTACTGAGTCTTGGTCATCCTCTTTTAGAGACTTTGGTGAAACTTTTGCTGTTGGCTTGGACATATGAAAAGCCTTTGTTAGAGTCTGGCACAAAGCTTTGATTTCCAAACTACCCTCCTACGGTTTCTATCCTTTTCTCTGTAACTTCATCTCAAGTTTCCTTTCTGAACGTTCTATTGCTGCTGTGGTAGACGGTCACTGTTCTTCTCCTAAATCTATTAACAGTGGTGTTCCTCAGTGTTCTGTCCTGTCACCCACTCTCTTCTTATTATTAATTAATGATCTTCTAAACCAAACTTCTTGTCCTACCCACTCCTATGCTGATAATACCCCCCTGCGCTTTTCCACGTCTTTTCATAGACGTCCAACCCTTCAGGAGGTAAACATATCACGCAGGGAAGCCACAGAACGCCTAACTTCTGATCTTTCTAAAATTTCTGATTGGGGCAGAGTAAACTTGGTATTGTTCAATGCCTCAAAAACTCAATTCCTCCATCTATCAACTCGACACAACCTTCCAGACAACTATCCCCTCTTCTTCAATGACACTCAACTGTCCCCCTCTTCTACACTGAACATCCTCGGTCTGTCCTTTACTTATAATCTGAACTGGAAACTTCACATCTCATCTCTAGCTAAAACAGCTTCTATGAAGTTAGGTGTTCTGAGACGTCTCCGCCAGTTTTTCTCACCCCCCCAGCTGCTAACTCTGTACAAGGGCCTTATCCGTCCATGTATGGAGTATGCTTCACATGTCTGGGGGGGTTCCACTCATACTGCTCTTCTAGACAGGGTGGAATCAAAAGCTTTTCGTCTCATCAGCTCCTCTCCTCTAACTGACTGTCTTCAGCCCCTCTCTCACAGCCGCAATGTTGCATATCTAGCTGTCTTCTACCGCTATTTTCATGCCAACTGCTCTTCTGATCTTGCTAACTGCATGCCTCCCCTCCTTCCGCAGCCTCGCTGCACAAGACTTTCTTCTTTCTCTCACCCCTATTCTGTCCACCTCTCTTATGCAAGAGTTAACCAGTATTCTCAATCATTCATCCCTTTCTCTGGTAAACTCTGGAACTCCCTGCCTGCTTCTGTATTTCCACCTTCCTATGACTTGAATTCCTTCAAGAGGGAGGTCTCAAGACACTTATCCACCAATTTTTGACCACTGCTTTGACCCTTTTATGGGACTGGCATTTCAGTGGGCATTTTTTATTAGATTTTTGTTGCCCTTGGCCAGTATCCTTCCTACATAAAAAAAAAAAAAAAGACCAGGGAAGTAATTTCAATTCTCGTGCGTTCAAGGAAATCCTAAGGGGTCTAAAGATTGAACAGAGACTGTCGAGTGCTTATCACCCTCAGTCTCAGGGTTGTGTAGAAAGATTTCACCAAACTCTTAAAAACACTCTCAGGATGTATTGTTAGGAGATGAGTGTTCAGTGGGATGAGGCATTGCCATTAGCCTTGTTCGCGTTAAGGGACAACAAGGGACGTTAAGGGATTAACATGGTGACAAAACCTGATGCTTACCCTATCCCTAGAGTTGATGATTGTATAGATCATGTGGGAAGTGCCAACTTCATAACAAAAATTGACTTGTTAAAGGGATACTGGCAAGTAGGACTCACTGAGAGGGCAAAAGCCATATCAGCTTTTGTCACCATGGATGGATTATACCAGTACAAAGTTCTTCCGTTTGGGATGAAAAACAGTGGGAGTTCTTTTCAGAGGTTAATGAACAGAGTACTGAAGGGATTGAAGGGATGTTCTGTGTATATTGATGACATATTGTTGTACACTGAGAGTTGGGAAGAGCATGTGCAGCTGCTGGAGGAAGTGTTCAGCAGGCTGGATGATGCCAACCTTACTGTTAACTTAGCAAAAAGTAATTTCGTGCAAGCTAATGTGGAGTACTTAGGTTTCAAGGTTGGAAAAGGTGAAGTGAGAACCGTGGAAGCCAAGGTGAAAGACATTGTAAATCTCCCTCCACCCACCAATAGGAAGGAGATACTGAGATTCTTTGGGGCCAGTGGATATTACAGGCGATTTTGTAAGAATTTCTCTGATGTTGCCATGCTCCTGACCAAGTTGCTGAATAAGAAGTCAAAATTTTGTTGGGATAAGCTTTGTGAGGAAGCTTTTGTGGAGATTAAGAAAATGTTAGTCAGTGCCCCAGTGCTGCGCATGCCTGATTATGAAAAAACATTTGTATTGTATGTGGACGCCAGTCAGAATGGTGTGGGTGGTGTGTTAATGCAAGAACATGAGGGAAGGGAGCACCCCATAGGCTATTACTCTAAAAAGTTGTTACCATATCAAAGGGCTTACAGCACTATTGAGAAAGAGGCTTTGAGCCTAGTGCTGAATTTGAGTCATTTTGAAGTGTACGTCAAAGGGACGGGACAGCCTGTGCAGGTCTTCACCGACCACAATCCACTCATTTTCTTGCATAAAACGAAAAACTCCAATCAGAGGCTGATGAGGTGGTGCCTGGTCTTACAGGACTTAGAGATTCACCATGTAAAAGGCAGTGAGAATATTATTGCCGATGCCTTGTCCCGCGCACCATCTAGTCGTGAGGCATCCTAATCAGGTGCCTCACGCCTCTCTTGGGAAGGGGATGTCATGTTATTGGCCGAGTTTAGCTTGAATGGGATCACGTTTTCTTAGTGTCCCCGTGTTCCGGTTACCTGCCATTCGGGCATTATCCTTATTATTGTTATAAGTAGTGTAAGGCTTATTTACCCATTTTATATCATGTAATATTATTCTGTTCATAATTTAAGTTCTATATATCTTTGTATGTATAAGGGAGGAAGTATAATTGAGGTGGAAATACGTTGAAAACGAGGGGAGCTTGAGTGGGCAACAACACATTCCAAGGAGGGGAAAGGCAGAGCGCCTTAGGTCGTGAGGAAAGGTGGAGGGAAGGCGTCTCTCAGGGAAGGATCTTGGTGTGGATTGGTGATGGAGTGAGTTTGTGGAGGTATTAGTGGTGTAGCGGTATAACTTTGATATCCAGGATCAGGTTAGTGAGTCTTTTGTGGTACCAAGAGCTCTTGTCCGCTGAAATTCGGTTGTTGAGTTGCGCCGGTGGCGCTGTTGGAAGGGGTCATAGGTCAAACTGGCAGCCATTTTGTGAGTAGAGGTTGTGGTGTTAACCTTGGAAGCTGGTGTTGTGGTGTATTGGTGATTTTGGGGATGATGTTATGGTGTTATGGGTAATCTTTGGTGATGATGGTAATCTCCTGTGAGGCTTGAGGAGGTGAAATACGGGAATTATTGGTTTATACTATTAGATAGGTAATTTCATTGCAGAAAACAGAGGATCACCTTTCAAAATAACATTCTCGACACCCTTCTACTTTTTTGCAAGTTAGCGACTAACCTCAAACAATAGAAGAACATAAGAACATAAGAAATAAGGGAAGCTGCAAGAAGCGACCAGGCTTACACGTGGCAGTCCCTGTATGAAACACACCTACCTATTTCCATCTGCTATCCCCATCCATAAACTTGTCTAATCTTTTCTTAAAGCTCTTTAGTGTCCTATCACTAACTACATGATTACTGAATCCGTTCCACTCATCTACCACTCTATTTGAGAACCAATTTTTTTCTATCTCCTTCCTAAACCTAAATTTTTCAAGCTTGAACCCGTTATTTCTTGTTCTACCCTGGTTGCTGATCCTAAGAATTTTGCTTACATCTCCCTTGTTATAACCCTTATACCACTTAAAGACTTCTATCAGGTCCCCTCTTAACCTACGTCTCTCTAATTAACCTCATTAAAAGAAGTAAAAGCTATGTAACATAATATTGATTGAGTTGATCTATCATATGGTGCTAACTTCATTACGATCGTCCGCGTAGTTCCAGAGATATTAGCGTTTGAATAGCAATACGGTCGGGCCGGGCAGAGCCGCTCAAAATGAAACTCCAACCTTCACAGTAAACTTCGTTTCGCTCGTAATTAGAATTTCTAACCACAAATGCCCCGCTTTAAATCCATGAATCGATTGCTTAAGAAGGAAATCAACGTGATAACTTTTCTCATTTTTCATTATCAGTTGGTCACAGTTCAGGAATGAGATCCCAGATAACATAACACCCTGGCGTTATAAAAACGTTAATTTGATAATGGTAGTTAAATGTCTTTGTTTATCTTACTTAATTTCTAATTTTGAATGCATTACTAATCTTGATTGAAGATTTCATAAGTAAATGATTAGGAAATCCTTTTTTCTTCGTCCCACATGGGTAATGGCTACCCGTGTGTGAAGCACACGTGTGTGTGTGTGTGTGTGTGTGTGTGTGTGTGTGTGTGTGTATATATGTATGTGTGTGTTATATAACAATGAAAATAGGAATAATAATAATAATAATGATAATAATAATAATAATAATAATAATAATAATAATAATAATAATAATAATAATAATAATAATAATAATAATGATGACACACACACACACACACACACACACACACACACACACACACACACATATATATATATATATATATATATATATATATATATATATATATATATATATATATATATATATATATATATATATATATATATATATCTGTGTGTGTGTGTGTGTGTGTGTTATCATTATTATTATTATTATTATTATTAGTAGTAGTAGTAGTAGTAGTAGTAGTAGTAGTAGTATTTTCATTCCTATTTTCATCGTCACATAACACACACACATACACACACACACACACACACACACACACACACACACACACACACACACACACACACACACGAGAAGTGTGCTTCACACACGGCTAGCCATTACCCATATGGGTCGAAGAAAAAAGGATTTCATAATAGTTTACATATGAAATTTTCATATGATCATTGATGATCAGTCTACGTAGTAATCGAAGTTTTGAACCGCATGCAACGTCCCTCTGAGGCTGACATAGATCAGAGTGGCAAATATAATGCTTGACAATTTGAGTATTAGTCTAGCTGTACAACTTTACTGGACTTCTATCAATATCGGTCTTAAATACCGTATATGTCCCCATCACTAAAGAAATCAAAAGCTACCACTGAATTCTCTTCCGTTTTCAAGAATTTCAAGTTTCGACCATAAGTTACATCCATAAGGAATGTAACATTGAATTCCACCATTATAATGCTCTCTCCATGACCCAATATGTGCCAGCAATTCAAAGCTGATTACACGGGAAATTGATGTATTAAGTCTTTATAATCTGTTATAAACTATTTCAGAGCAACATCATCACACTTACTTTGAGGTAGTGAAGGAAGTGAAGTAGTGAAGGAGTCAGTGGAGCAACGGCACAGGAAGAGTACGGTGCAGACGTGTTCTCTGTCTTCCCATCAGAGATAGTTTGTCGTGAAATTCCATACTTCAAACACAACATGATAGTGAGTGCAGTTGCCATATCTCAGTCTGCCGTCCATCTAGACGAACAAACAAAAGTACCTCATTGAGTTGCCTGGTCTATATAAAATGAATTTTACGATATATATATATATATATATATATATATATATATATATATATATATATATATATATATATATATATATATATATATATATATATATATATATATATATATATATATATATATATATATATATATATATATATACATATAATTATTATTATTATTAAATAATAATAAAAGAGATATTAAACGCACAGTAATAAAAAACTGACAGTGATCTCTTTGTCTGGCTTCTTCATCTTCGTCTTTTCTGCTTCTTTTTTTTCTTCTTTCTTCTTCTTCTTCTTTTTCTTCTTCTTCTTTTCTTTTTCTTTCTCTTTTCTTCTTCTTCTTTTACTACTACTACTACTACTACTACTACTACTACTACTACTACTACTACTACTACTACTACTACTACTACTAGCACTACTTCTACTACTACTGCTACTATTATTAAACATCGTTGAGTCGTCCCAGAAGTACAGTAGCTTTACTGAGTTGTTGTTGTTGTTGTTGTTGTTGATTTTGTTGTTGTTGTTGTTGTCGTTGTTGTGATTTTGTTGTTGTTGCTGTTGTGGTGCTGGAGGTAGTAGTAGTAGTAGTAGTAGTAGTAGTAGTAGTAGTAGTAGAAGTAGTAGTAGTAGTAGTAGCAGTAGTAGTAGTAGCAGTAGTAGTAGTAGAAGTGGTAGTAGTAATAGTAACAGTAATAGTAGTAGTAGTAGTAGTAGTAGTAGTAGTAATAGCAGTATTTTTAGTAGTAATAGTAGTAGTAATAGTAGTAGTAAAAGAAGAAGAAGAAAAAGAAAAGAAGAAGAAGAAGAAGAAGAAGAAGAAGATGAAGCCAGACAAAGAGAGCACTGTCAGTTTAATATTACTGTGAATTTAATCTCTCTAATCCTATCCAAAGCCTGCGTAAATTTTTTTAACAGCTCCTCACTCCTGACCTTACCAAGGTCATTCCCTCCCGCGCTCAGCCTCCACCTCAGAGACTTTCGCAACGAAGGCCTCGAGAACAGAGAGCTAACACAACCAGACGACTCAACAACACAAGGCACCATGTCTACATTAGCCAACCACTGCTCACTAAACTCGTCCGTTCAATAGGAACCCTGATCTGAGACTGATAATATGATAATGTATGAGTTAATTAATCAATATATTTACTCTTTTCATCCCTGTCTTCCGTGTCAGTATTTTCTTATGACTATGACTTGAAGTGTTTCAAAAGAAACATGCCAAGACATGTTAAAATGTATAATGACTGGCTCTCGGCTCTCTTTCCGAGATTATGATGAGCGTCCTTTTTTTTTTTTTTGGAGGGGGCCATTCTTTCCAACACATAAGAAATATTATTATTAGTGCTGTCATTATTATTATTATTATTATTATTATTATTATTATTATTATTATCATTATTATTATTATTATTATTATTATTATAATTGCTGTTGTTGTTATTATTGTTGTTGTTCCTTGTAGTAGTAGTAGTAGTTGTTGTTGTTGTTGTTTTTGTTGTTGTTGCTGTTCTTCATATTATTATTATTTTTTTCTTTAATTTGTTTATTTATTTTTCCATACCTTAAACTTTAAAGAACTGGCACATTACCGGTTTTTGTCCTTTATGTTGCCCTAGGCCAACGCATCTTTTAATATATATATATATATATATATATATATATATATATATATATATATATATATATATATATATATATATATATATATATATATATATATATATATATATATATATATATATATATATAGGCTACAACAAAGTTGTAGGCTAGTTCACCATCCTGGTGAACTAGCCTACAACTTTGCTATCCTCCATGACCTAGAGCAATTGGTGCAACACCCTACTCGTATTCCTGACCGTCTTGGAGATACGCCCAACATTCTTGACCTTTTCCTGACCTCTAATCCTTCTGCTTATGCTGTCACCCTTTCTTCTCCGTTGGGCTCCTCCGATCACAATCTCATATCTTTATCTTGTCCTATCACTCCAATCCCTCCTCAGGATCCCCCTAAGCGAAGGTGCCTCTGGCGTTTTGCCTCTGCTAGTTGGGGGGACCTGAGGAGGTATTTTGCTGATTTTCCTTGGAATGACTACTGCTTCCGTGTCAGAGACCCGTCTTTGTGTGCTGAACGCATAACAGAGGTGATAATGTCTGGCATGGAGGCGTACATTCCTCACTCTTTTTCTCGTCCTAAACCTTCTAAACCTTGGTTTAACACAGCTTGTTCTCGTGCTATACATGATAGAGAGGTGGCCCACAAAAGGTACTTAAGCCTTCCATCACCAGAATCTCATGCACTTTATATTTCTGCCCGGAACCATGCCAAGTCTGTTCTCCAACTAGCCAAAAATTCCTTCATTAACAGAAAATGTCAAAACCTTTCAAGATCTAACTCCCCTCGTGATTTCTGGCATCTAGCCAAAAATATCTCCAATAACTTTGCTTCTTCTTTTTTCCCTCCTCTACTTCAACCAGATGGCACGACTGCTATCACATCTATTTCTAAAGCTGAACTCTTTGCTTAAACCTTTGCTAAAAACTCTACCTTGGACGATTCTGGGCTTGTTCCTCCCTCTCCTCCACCCTCTGACTACTTCATGCCACGTATTAAAATTCTTCGTAATGATGTTTTCCATGCCCTCGCTGGTCTAAACCCTCGGAAGGCTTATGGACCTGATGGGGTCCCTCCTATTGTTCTCCGAAACTGTGCCTCCGTGCTTGCACCTTGCCTAGTCAAACTCTTTCAGCTCTGTTTGTCAACATCTACCTTTCCTTCTTGCTGGAAGTTTGCCTACATTCAACCTGTTCCTAAAAAGGGTGACCGCTCTAATCCCTCAAACTACCGTCCTATTGCTTTAATTTCCTGCTTATCTAAAGTTTTTGAATCTATCCTCAACAGGAAGATTCTTAAACATCTATCACTTCACAACCTTCTATCTGATCGCCACTATGGGTTCCGTCAAGGCCGCTCTACTGGTGATCTTCTGGCTTTCCTTACTGAGTCTTGGTCATCCTATTTTAGAGACTTTGGTGAAACTTTTGCTGTTGCCTTGGACATATCAAAATCCTTTGATAGAGTCTGGCACAAAGCTTTGATTTCCGAACTACCCTCCTACGGCTTCTATCCTTCTCTCTGTAACTTTATCTCAAGTTTCCTTTCTGACCGTTCTATTGCTGCTGTGGTAGACGGTCACTGTTCTTCTTCTAAATCTATTAACAGTGGTGTTCCTCAGGGTTCTGTCCTGTCACCCACTCTCTTCTTATTATTCATTAATGATCTTCTAAACCAAACTTCTTGTCCTATCCACTCCTATGCTGATGATACCACCCTGCACTTTTCCACGTCTTTTCATAGACGTCCAACCCTTCAGGAGGTAAACATATCACGCAGGGAAGCCAGAAAACGCCTGACTTCTGATCTTTCTAAAATTTCTGATTGGGGCAGAGCAAACTTGGTATTGTTCAATGCCTCAAAAACTCAATTCCTCCATCTATCAACTCGACACAATCTTCGAGACAACGATCCCCTCTTCTTCAATGACACTCAACTGTCCCCCTCTTCTACACTGAACATCCTCGGTCTGTCCTTTACTTATAATCTGAACTGGAAACTTCACATCTCATCTCTAGCTAAAACAGCTTCTATGAAGTTAGGTGTTCTGAGACGTCTCCGCCAGTTTTTCTCACCTCCCCCAGCTGCTAACTCTGTACAAGGGCCTTATCCGTCCATGTATGGAGTATGCTTCACATGTCTGGGGGGTTCCACTCATACTGCTCTTCTAGACAGGGTGGAATCAAAAGCTTTTCATCTCATCAACTCCTCTCCTCTAACTGACTGTCTTCAGCCCCTCTCTCACCGCCGCAATGTTGCATATCTAGCTGTCTTCTACCGCTATTTTCATGCCAACTGCTCTTCTGATCTTGCTAACTGCATGCCTCCCCTCCTTCCGTGGCCTCGCTGCACAAGACTTTCTTCTTTCTCTCACCCCTATTCTGTCCACCTCTCTAACGCAAGAGTTAACCAGTATTCTCAATCATTCATCCCTTTCTCTGGTAAACTCTGGAACTCCCTGCCTTCTTCTGTATTTCCACCTTCCTATGACTTGAATTCCTTGAAGAGGGAGGTTTTAAGACACTTATCCACCAATTTTTGACCACTGCTTTGACCCTTTTATGGGACTGGCATTTCAGTGGGCATTTTTTTATTAGATTTTTGTTGCCCTTTGCCAGTATCCTTCCTACATAGAAAAAAAAAAAAATAAATAAAATATATATATATATATATATATATATATATATATATATATATATATATATATATATATATATATATATATATATATATATATATATATATATACCTTCATCAGGAGAACCATTGTCAGAGGAGATGATTATGGTGTTGTCCACCTCAGCGGAGCGTACCGCCCCCAGAACTTGCCGTACTAGATCGTAAACTGCCGTCTCCATCCCTAAGAGGACCCGGGTAGAAATCAGGGTACATATCAGGGACCTGCAGTTGTACAACCACATTTCAGTGCTGGTACACTGCGTAGTATCTGGGAAAAAAAAATAGATAAACAAATGATATACGAGTATATATATATATATATATATATATATATATATATATATATATATATATATATATATATATATATATATATATATATATATGTAATGAGTGCAAAACTAGGGCACAGTTAACCTACCTTAATTAGGCTCACCAAGCACTCACCACAAGAACCCACTGATTAATTTAAACCTCCTGCTTAGGTTCACAGAAACCTGGGCCACAATTTAAAAATTTAATGATTGAATACATAATAAAGAAAACACAAATGAGTACATAATAAAGAAAACACAAATAAAATATGAGTGCTTAACACTCTTAGAGGCCACACTGCTGGCACTCCAAAATACCTGATCCCATGAGAAAATGGGTAAATCCACATACAAATAAACAGGAGAAATAAACACTTCACGCACCAACACAAGAAATGTTATATGCCACTGACAATCCCACCCTAACCAGTACCCCCAGGACCCTCACACCCTATAGGCCCAACCGCACACCGACCCAACGCGCTGAAGGTACGCCACTACCACTACCCTGAAGTACTGCAGCTCTTCCTCCATGCACGGCGGTACTAACACCATAGCAGCCAGGGACAGCAAGTTCCTCACTGCAGCCTCCTAGTTCACAGTATCTGCTACGGTGCCACCTCACTGACGTCCCACAGCACACTGCCAAGACCAAACTCCTGCCAACCAAGCGTACAAATCACCACCCTATCTCCCAATAATGTCCCCCAATGTACACTGTTTCACCATGAAAGAATACAACAAATCCCAATAACATACCTGCAAATCAAATGGCAAATCCACCACTACTCTGCACCCTGTCTCTCTCTCGCTCGCCTCTCCCGCCAAAATTCCCACAACAACAAGCCTCCAGGGCCTTAAGACTCGTTTTGGCGGGACTCGCTGACTAGTCTGTGAGCCTCTCGCAGGCGCGCCCACTTCAACTTCTTACACTCACCCCCCCCTGAACTTTGTGCATGCCCTCATGCACAATCCCCACAGCCAACACAAGACGAACCCGTTGCACCCCTTTCAGCAATCCTACTAGACCTCCTGAGTTGAGGGGCCTGAACCCCTTTAACCTGCTCTGAGCCTTCACCACTCTGTTCATCTGGCTCTTCACCAGGCCCTAGGGCATCCTCTCCCTCCTGCTCAACCACTGAGTCCACTTGTTCCTCTGAGTCCGGTTCTGGAAACCCAAGGCGCTTTAACACTTCTGTCATATCTGGCATTTCTACTTCTTCCTCCTCTGGTGGCCCTTCATTACTTGTCCCTGCTGGCACTTCATTACTTGTCCCTGCATGGCCCTCACTGCCATTCCAAGGACGCAAGTTACTGCGATGTAACACCTTACTACAGCCGGACTCACCTTCTGGTCTGACCTTATACACCCCACTCACCCCATCCAACACCTCCTCAACTTCCCACACCTCAGCTGCAAACTTAGGCTGAATCTTCCTCCTACCTAGTACTGCATTGTCCCTTAGCAACACTCTTTGTCCCACCCTCAATGGCTCTGCTTTTCCTTGCTCCTGACGCTTCCACCTATTGGTATTGTGGTAACTCTTGATGTTCAACTTAGCTGCTTTCCAAGCAGCCTCCTGTGTCTCTCTGAGCTTCCTAATCCACATGCTATGGTTAGTAGGCTCACTATCAGTTTCCTCACAGAACCTATCCAAAGGTAAATGGGGCTCCACACCAGCATGGGGTGTGGTATTATAGATGGCAGTGAGGCTTGACAAGTGCCTAGGCCAATGCTCCCGCTGTTCCTGACCAAGGATAACTAACATCCCATGTAAGGTGCGGTTAAACCTCTCACAGATCCCATTTCCTTGAGGGTGATACGGGGTGGTACGAGACTTGGCTACATGGTAATACTTGCATAGTTCCTGCACTAACTTTCCCTCAAAATTCCTACCCTGGTCACTATGTACCCTTTCTGGGCAACCAAAACGGTGAAAAATCTCCTCCACCAAGATCTTGGCTACTGTGCTTGCCTTTTGGTTTTTAGTAGGAAAGGCCAGGGCAAACTTGCTAAACACATCCGTCACCACCAATACATTTTCCTTGCCATCCCTGGCCGGATCCAGCAAAGTGAAGTCAACAGCCAACACTTCCCAGGGGCGGTTGGCTTCCAACGTACCCAACTTAGTCTTGGCCCGCACACCCTCCTCCTTCCCCATGACACAGACTTTGCACTTTGCCACATACAATTTGATGTCTTCATGTAGTCCTGGCCAAGCAAACCTATCCTTCACTAGTGACGTTGTTCTAGCAACCCCTTGATGACCCCACTGATCATGAGCGGCTTTAAGCACTTCTTGTCTCTGATTCACTGGCAACACCACTTTCCACTTCCTAGAATCTGTCTCCCTTCCACGCCAGTAGATCACCCCATGCCTCATAATGAGGGACCCTCTCACTCTCCACCATTGCCTAAACTCCTCTACTTGTAGCAACTGCCTTAGTTCTGCTGGCCTCACTCTACCAATCATTTGTCTCCACAACTTCCCTACAACTGGACAAGACTGTTGCATATCCCTAAGCTGCTCCTTACTGGCACCACGCCATACCTGCATCACAGCCACCCCTTTCACCGAGGAGTTAGGACTGGTTTCCCATATCTCCTTCTCTTCCTCCCCTCCCTCAATCAATTCCTGGGGCCTCCTCGACAATCCATCCGCATTACCATTCTCCTTCCCTGGCCGGTATTTCACCTCAAAATCAAACCTTCCCAAGTCACCCAGCCACCTACTCTCCACTGCCCCAAGCTTGGCAGAGTTCAAATGTGCCAATGGATTATTATCCGTCAGCACTATAAAATGTCCACCCACCAGATAGTGCTTAAACTGCTCTGTCACAGCCCACTTCAGAGCCAACAGCTCCAACTTCCTAGAGCTGTAATTGCTCATGTTCCGCTCTGACTTTCTGAGACCTCTACTTGCAAAAGCCACCGGATGCAACCCCCCATCATGCTCCTGAGATAAAACTGCTCCCAGTCCTTCAAAGCTAGCATCTGTCTCCACCACAAACTGCTTGCTGTAATCTGCACTTTTCAACACTGGAGCCTGACTTAACTTCTCTTTCAACAAGGCAAATGCTCTGGCCTCATCCTTCCCCCAATAATCACTCACTGCTGCCTTAGAATCACCACTCATCAAAGCATGCAACGGAGCAGCAACCTTCGCAAATTTTTTCACAAACCTTCTGTAAAAGGAGCAGAATGCGACAAATGCCCTGACCTCCCTAACAGTGCGCGGAACTGGCCACTCCTGTACAGCCCGTATTTTCTCTGGGTCTGTATTAATTCCCTCCTTAGAAATGATAAATCCAAGGTACCTAACCTGGGGCTTTAGTATGTGGCATTTGGAAGGTTTCAACTTCAGCCCATGTTTCCTCAAAAGCTTCAACATTCCCTCCAGTCTATCCAGATGCTCATCCACACTCCGAGCAAACACCAACAAATCATCCAGATACACCAAAAGAGTCACAAAAACCTGATCGCTAAACACATACTCCATAAACCTTTGGAATGTTGCTGGGCTATTGGATAACCCCATAGGACAGCGCACATATTGATAATGGCCAAATGGTGTTACAAAAGCAGTCTTGGGCCGGTCTTCTGCCCGCACAAGAATCTGATGATAACCTGCAGCTAAATCAAAAGAAGAAAAATACTGTGCCCCGGCTAATGCATCTAGTGTGTCTTGTACCCTTGGTAATGGGAAGGCATCTTTCACTGTCACCTCGTTCAGCCTTCGATAATCAACACAAAGTCGCAGCGAACCATCTTTCTTCCTCACCATCACTATTGGGGCTGCATATGGGCTCACACTCTCCTCTATCACTCCCTGTTCCAACAGTCCCTTTACATGAGCTTTAACCTCAGTGATACATGGGGGAGGAATATGTCTGTATGGAAGGCGAATGGGCACTGCACTATTGAGGTGAATTTCATGCTCCACTCCAGTAGCACATCCCAAATCCTGCTCGTTTTCAGCAAACACATCTCCGTACTCATGGATCAATCCATCCAGTCTCTCCAACTGTGCTGAATCAAGCTGACTCTCATCCACCTGCACCCCTAGTCTGTCCTTGAACTCCTTAACCACTGAAGGAGGTGCAGTCTGAGCTACTGTGTGTGTGTGAGCTCTTCCCACAGTAACCTCCCTTCCATGAGAAACTTTGGCTACCTTCCACTGTGGCCTGAATTGCACATCTGCTTGTCCCAGGTTACCCACTGACAGCCATCCTTCACCCTTAACCACTCTGGTATAACTGGGAAATATACACAAACCTTCAGGCACCCAGTAGCCCTCACCAGGCACTAAGGGCTCCAACACCACACTATCTATATCTACTTCCTGTAAACTTTCCACAAACACTCTCATTATTCTTCTGGTACCAGCCGGGATTACTAAATCCTGTTGCTGCTGAATTACAGCAAACCCCAGAGGCTGTTGTGTCACCCTCAATTTTGCCTCAATGGCACGGACACACCTGCCCCACTTCTCAGTTAGCCCCAGGTGCACGGCTCCCTTCAACACATTCATCCCAAACAACACTGGCAATGTAGTGCCCTGCACCACACCACTCTCCCCACCACCACCTTTCACAAAAAGTCCACAGTCTTTAACACTTTTTCCCTCAATTTCCACATTCACCTTCACATAACCCAAACAGGGAATTTCCCTCCCATTTGCATCTGTAATCCGAATGTCCATCCCATAGATCACAGCTTGCTTGGGGAGGAGGTACTGTTTGTACCATTCCTCTGTCACCAGACTGACCTCAGCACCAGAATCAGCCATAGCACTTACAGGTATACCATTCACCAACGCATCTATCCTCAGAGTCTTTCCAAACAACTTAACTTTCCCTCTTTTTACATCATTCCGTTCCTCGGTCACATTAGTCACACTCCTTATCTGAGCTGTAGTGGGGGCCCTGTCGTCAGGCCTTGAGAGCTGGCCCCTTGTTCTCAAGGACTCCCGTTTCCCGCTGTCTTGGACACCAACTCCTTGAACCGTTCACACTGATATCCCAAGTGTCCATGTTGTCCACACAAGGAGCAAGATGGTGAAGAAAGGGTACTCCTCACAACTCTCTCTGGCTTTTTCCCACTCACTAACTCTGCTTCTTCCTTCACAATCCGCTCAGCCTCACTCACTTGGTCTGCTGCTCGCTGAACCATGTCCTCCCACTTCACAGGCTGGTGCTTTTCCCACCATTTTCCCAACTTCACTCCTACTTTTCTGTCTCTCAAATTCCTACAGAACCATGTAGTTAGCAGCCATTGCCGTTCTTTATCTCCCTTGTCTCTCACTTTGTACATTTTATCCACAATAACACCCAGAGAATCAGCAAATTCCCACACTCCTTCACCTGGCTGTTGAACCCGAGCATGCAGCTGTTTTTCTAAGTCTGTATAATTCAGTTCTGGTCCAAAAGCAGACCTCAAACAATCAAAAAGGTCAGACACAGTCTTCACAGTACTGTTGCGGACCCTTCGACGGGCTGGGCCTTCCAAGAACCCACACAGGTATGACACTCCCTCAGAGCCCTGTAATCCCAGCTGCTTTATTTTCTCTGTGGCATCCTCTACCCAGTCATCCAACTCACTGGCCCTCCGTACCCTACCAGAGAATTTTCCAATAGTGGGGACAGGACGTGACCACACCATGTTTTGCATGTGCCCCATTTGGTCAAACTTATTACACAGTTGTGCCACTGCTTGGGATAACTGAGCATTGGTACTGATTAAGTTATCAACTACCTCTGGGGTAACTTCCACCTCCCTGCTCTCCTCCTTACACTCAACTTTAACCCCAGCTACACCTTGGCCATCAACATCACCCAAACACAACAAATCCTCCATTGTGCAGGAGTAGTGCCACACTAACACTTAAGTGGATTTTGCCAAAAGCACTGGACCCAAGCAGGAGTTTGAAACAATTTCCCCAAAAGGGCATAAAACTACGCTCTGCTACCAATTGTAATGAGTGCAAAACTAGGGCACAGTTAACCTACCTTAATTAGGCTCACCAAGCACTCACCACAAGAACCCACTGATTAATTTAAACCTCCTGCTTAGGTTCACAGAAACCTGGGCCACAATTTAAAAATTTAATGATTGAATACATAATAAAGAAAACACAAATGAGTACATAATAAAGAAAACACAAATAAAATATGAGTGCTTAACACTCTTAGAGGCCACACTGCTGGCACTCCAAAATGCCTGATCCCATGAGAAAATGGGTAAATCCACATACAAATAAACAGGAGAAATAAACACTTCACGCACCAACACAAGAAATGTTATATGCCACTGACAGTCCCACCCTAACCAGTACCCCCAGGACCCTCACACCCTATAGGCCCAACCGCACACCGACCCAACGCGCTGAAGGTACGCCACTACCACTACCCTGAAGTACTGCAGCTCTTCCTCCATGCACGGCGGTACTAACACCATAGCAACCAGGGACAGCAAGTTCCTCACTGCAGCCTCCTAGTTCACAGTATCTGCTACGGTGCCACCTCACTGACGTCCCACAGCACACTGCCAAGACCAAACTCCTGCCAACCAAGCGTACAAATCACCACCCTATCTCCCAATAATGTCCCCCAATGTACACTGTTTCACCATGAAAGAATACAACAAATCCCAATAACATACCTGCAAATCAAATGGCAAATCCACCACTACTCTGCACCCTGTCTCTCTCTCGCTCGCCTCTCCCGCCAAAATTCCCACAACAACAAGCCTCCAGGGCCTTAAGACTCGTTTTGGCGGGACTCGCTGACTAGTCTGTGAGCCTCTCGCAGGCGCGCCCACTTCAACTTCTTACATATATATATATATATATATATATATATATATATATATATATATATATATATATATATATATATATATATATATATATATATATATATATATATCATTTGTTTATCTATTTTTTTTTCCCAGATATCACGCAGTGTACCAGCACTGAAATGTGGTTGTACAACTGCAGGTCCCTGATATGTACCCTGATTTCTACCCGGGTCCTCTTAGGGATGGTGACGGCAGTTTACGATCTAGTACGGCAAGTTCTGGGGGCGGTACGCTCCGCTGAGGTGGACAACACCATAATCATCTCCTCTGACAATGGTTCTCCTGATGAAGGTATATATATATATATATATATATATATATATATATATATATATATATATATATATATATATATATATATATATATATATATATATATATATATATATATATATATATATATATATATATATATATATATATATATATATATATATATATATATATATATATATATATGGTACACTGCGTAGTATCTGGGGAAAAATGGATAAACAAATAATATATATATATATATATATATATATATATATATATATATATATATATAGAGAGAGAGAGAGAGAGAGAGAGAGAGAGAGAGAGAGAGAGAGAGAGAGAGAGAGAGAGAGAGAGAGAGAGAGAGAGAGAGAGAGAGAGAGAGAGAGAGAGAGAGAGAGAGAGAGAGAGAGATAAATACATATATAGATAAATAGATAGACAGATAAATAGATAGACAGGTAGATAGATATTACTATCTATCTTAGCATGCATTTATTGACCAAGCCTATGTGGGAGCACAGCCGCTGCCATCATAATTCTTACGCCATGAAACCTGCTTATGAAGTTATTTTTTCTTGTTTTTATTAAATTCATGGATTACTTCGACTGGCCTGATTGTTATATGAATCCTTTACCTTCTTGGAAGAGGCCACATGAAAGACCTTTTCCCCTCCTTGGAGACCAGCGGTAACGTTAACCCATTTTTCTTCCTTTTGTATCGGAAAAGCGTCCTGTGCGGTAAGCGGTTTCCACGCAGCCGCTTTGTGTATGTCGGACAAGCGATTGTCCACACTTTTTCACCTATTGTTTAGATCAGGTATTTTTTGTTTATACCAGTTTAATAGTGGAGTCTACTAATGTGTGTAATAAAACGCTGGCTTGACAGTCTGTTTCCTTTAGTTAAAATGTGGCAAAATAGATGTGACTGCATTTGTTTATCATATTAGTTTCGTGCAATTAGTTAATAAGACGAACACATTTTTTTTTTTGTTTGCTATCAGTTTCATAGCAAAAGGGGTATGCAATAAATGCACTCATCCATAACCGTATCGTAATGTTCTTCAGTATTTTCTCTCAGCAAACATATGCTTTATTGAAGACGAAAATTCGGGTCGTGTTCTAACTAAGAAGTGGCAGGCTAAGTGATAATTAGCCTGCCACTTCTTAGTTTTGTGAGAAGCCAGGCGGAGCTAAAAGCATCGTGATGTTTAGGAGCATAGCGTGGGGTTTGATGGGAAGTGTTTGTTTTGGAACGGGAGGGATTTTGGCGCAGAACACAGACACTTGAGGCGTTGGTTTAGAGGTCAGGATTGTGTGGCTTTCTCAGCATAGCAGGTATGTGATAGTGTATTTCAGTGTGAAGATATTGTTGGGCAAAGTGTTGGATGCTAATGAAATGTAGGGAGCTGGAGAGAGGATGATTAGAGTGCACCATGGGTGTGTTGCAGGAGTTTCACGGTGATGCTTAAGGACTGTGGCCGCAACCGTCTTCACCAGTTTGTGCCTGTCTACTGTAGGAGTGGTGTAGTGTGTGGCCACCTTGAGCCCTATCAGTTTGTGGTGACAAGAGGGAGACGCCTGCCATCACTGTCACCAGAAGCGTTTGTGTGAACGAGGGTTAACCGTTTTTGTTGTGAGTTTTCACGAGTTGTGTATTGATTTATTTTGATATCCATCAAAATGTTATTTGTATGTTTTATGTTTGTTTACCCTGGCAGGAGATTTTTTAGTTTTCACTCCAGTGGTGAAGTTAAGGTGAGCCCAGGGTGGCAAGTGGGCAGCTGGTACTTCATTACAGTTTGAATTTCAGAATAGTTCTGTAAGTCACATATGACATCATATGAAGGGGCACCCAGGACGAATCTCATACTCATATAGGTTATTTTTTGTTATGAAATTGCTTGCAAACAATAACAACAACAACACCAAAAATAAGAAGATGAGGTCGTCTTAGCTGCTAATTAGATGAAACTGGCATGCACCCACTTGGATTTTACCATAGTAATTTGGGCGTGTACTCGTACTCTAGAAAATATTAACCCTAAGTGTGTATATATTCACGTGAACTGGTGATGCACACTGTACAAAATAAATATTATAAGCTAAATACTTGCAATTCGGCATTCATTTTATTTATAGGCTCCTAATCCAAACACTCACCAACTGGTTTTAAAAAAATAAATAAATAAAAATAAAAATAAATAAATAAATAGATGATAATGTTTTTATTTGGCAAATCCCGAAAAGAATCGAACAAGAATTACTTGTGCAGCAGGGATATTTAAACGGATGAGATAGTGCCGAGATAAAGACTAGCCGATTTCAGACACACTGAGTTCGCAGAAAAATGGAAAAAAAAAAAAAAAGGTGGAAGTTATGGGTTTGCAGTGCTGTTCCAAACCTCGGTCTATATATGCGCTGTTGTTGACTGCACGAACATATCATGAAAGAAGAACCAAGATGTGAAAGAATGGGTTGTATTTCCAAAGAAGAAAGTGGCAACTCGGAGAACACGTTGGGAGACACGATGTAAATAGACAAGCGGCAAGCCAGGGAAGACGGGAGGCAAAATGTCAACTGACAATCTTTATCAGTATCATGATAAGTTGTCTCAAAACATAGTTGTTTCTTTCATATGTGTCACAAGGATTCATAAAGTTTTATGTTAACTGTATAACTTAAATGAATTAAAGGGACAAAAGAGTAAAGATACTGATTAACCATTACATTATAATATCTTTTTGTGAGGTAAAAATAGCATTTGTCCAAAGGTGATATATTTAAACCCGAGATAATGTGCGTGGTAGCCTTTATCTTCTTTTGCCATATTTTTTTGGTTTTCTACCCTATGATGATGTCTTGATAACACACAACTGACGTAAATTCTTTTCCAGCATGTCGTTTATATATATATATATATATATATATATATATATATATATATATATATATATATATATATATATATATATATATATATATATATATATATATATATATAACTCAGCTAGTGAATCTGGCAGTTTTTTTCAGACCATAGCGAACCCCCCCAATTAAAGGAAACTTGCCATCAAGACGGCCCTTTTATTACACACACAAGTTGACACCATCATTAAGCTCATAAAAAGTAACAATATACTAGAAAAAAAAAAGAAAAAAAAAAACAGGCCTACCTGATCTAAAAATTAGGTGAAAATTAAGGAGAAACAATCAGTGTCAGCGAAGGGAGACACGAAGAGGTGTTGATGCCCTTCATGCAACACCTACCCCGACAGTGCGAGTGGTTCTCCTGCAGCTCAAAACATTTAAAAGATAACGTTTATGTGACCAAGGAGTCTCTTACCCGAAGGGGCTGTTTAACAATAAAGCTCTAAGGATTAGCTCAGCTGCCATTGAATCAAGTATTCTACAAGCGTGTTCGAATAATAATAGGAAGGATACCGCTCTTTGCTATTATTTAAGAATACTGTTGTCTCTACACTAGTTAAGAGACAACTAAAAGGGACGGAACAAAGGAGCGAGGAATCCCTTTCTCTGTATGGCGTCTTACGAACAGACAATGAAAAATAATAGAGGACTATTGTAGGACTTCTGAACCTGCGCGGATGTGGAAAGTTAGATGTGAATGAAGCAATGCTCAAAGGAAAAGACGAGTTCTTGTTTGGAATGGAAATACCATGACAGGTGTGTTGAGAGGGAGAGGAAGAGAGGGTGTGGCCTTACTTGTAAGCTAAAGAGTACGAAACTCATTTGTATAATATCGGGAAGTATCATAGATACTCTGCGATATTGATGTTAAGTTTAGAAAGGAGTTGTGGACCTTTATGACTGCGCATGGCCAAGGTAGCAAAAGAGGCGAGGTGGGGAGAGACAGTTTTTTTTAGCGAGATAGATGAGTACATACATGTTTTGGAAACAGTAAATCTTGTACTGTTGTGGTATTTAAGCACTCGAGTAGGAAATTAAGTTGTGGTTACGGTTGTTGGAAGGCATGGTGTGCCGGATAATGATGAAAGTGGGAAGAAACTGAAAAACTAGCGATTGGGAACACGATGCTTAAGAATAGAGATATCTATTGATATACACGGACAAGGCAAGTAAATGGTGTAGTGGTAGATGGAACAATGATGTACTACGTGATTGTGTCAGTAAATGTAATGAAATGTTTGGGTGCGAAGAAGAGACAATTTGCCTGGTCGAGGGAAATTTGGGAGCAGAGCTGGATAAAGGCGCAATGAAGGGGTAAGACAATGCCAGTTTTGAAAGTAAGTTGGAGAAGATGACAGTGGAGTACCGGGACAAATTATGTTTCCAGATTATGTTATTAGATATAAAAGGCATCCCATCTTCAGACACACACACACACACACACACACACACACATACATATTAATAAATAAATAAATAAAATAAAACAAATTAATAAATAAAACAGAATGAATAAGTGAATAAACAAATGCAATAAATGCATAGAAACATATTAAATAAATAGATAAACATTATTAAAACTAAAACTGACTTTTGGTAAAGGGAAAAGCAACTATAACCATTATGGAACATGAACTGCTTTTAAATAAAAAAAAAAAAAAAAGAAAAAAAAGACGAATAGAAACAATTCTTCCATTGGAGCGTTTCTATTGTCTGAAAATATTCAATAAGCAAAGTGACCCTTAAGTTATGAAGTTATGAAGTAAAAAAAAAAAAGTAAAGAAATATAACCATGCACAAAGAAAATAATTAAATAAAAAAAAAAACTTGGGGATATACAAGAATCTTGTTTCGAGGGAAAAAAAAAATAAATAAAAATTAGGCATCATGAACCAAATCTCTTGGTGAGAGAAGGGAACTGTGCTCTTTGTTAACCTTTGCACACTAACTAGTTTGCTCTGAAAGATCACACACTAAACTAAACCAAAATTATTTTCCTATCCACTCCTACACTGATGATACCACACTGCACTTTTCCACGTTTTATCGTAGACATCCAGCCCTTCACGAAGTAAACAGCTCACGCAGGGAAGCCTGCCTTCTGATCTTTCTATTTTTTTTCTGATTATGGCAGAGCAAACTTAGTGATGTTCAGTAACTCAAAAACTCATTTTCCCCATCTATCAACTCGGCACAACCTTCCTGATAAATATCTGCTCTTCATCAATGGCATTCAACTGTCCCATTCTTTTATTCGTACACTGAGCATCCTCGGTCTGTCTTTTACTTATAATCTAAACTGGAAACTTCGCATCTCATCTCTAGCTAAAGCAACTTCTATGAAGGTAGGTGTCCTGAGTCGTCTCCGCCAGTTTTTCTCACCCCTCCACCCTCCCAGCTGTACAGGGGTCTTATCCGCCCATGTATAGAGCATGTTTAACATGTTTGAGGGGGTTCACTCATACCGCTATTTTAGACTGTGTGGAATCAAAAACTTTTCGTCTTATTAACTCCTCTTCTCTAACCTCTTCAACATCATTCTCATCGTCGTAATGTTGCATATTTTGCTATCTCGCTATTTACACGCTAATTGCTCTTCTGATCTTACTAATTGCTTGCCTTCCTTCCTCAAGCAGCCTTGGTGCACAATTGTTTTTTTTTCTTTCATCCGTCTCTCTGGTTAAGTCTGAAACTCCATGCCTGCTACTGTATTCCCTCCTTCCTATTATTTGAACTATTTCATGATGGATGTTTTCAAGACATTTACCATTTTTTTTATTCTCTTTTTTTTTTTTTTTTTGTAGGACTCGGCCAGTAGCCCTCTTAAATAAATTAAGAAAAAAAATACTGGTTTGATTTCCCCCCCCCCATTTAGAGATCCTGTTGGTTTAAAATCAATACCAGACTGTGAAGAAAATAAAGCTACCGAGTTGTTTAGAAGATTCAACAAAAAGACAAAATTTGAATGGCCCCGTGAGAAATGGGTGGTAGTATAGGGAAGTGTATGATGGAATTCTAGTGGAAGATGAGGATTATGATGGGTTTAAAACTGAGAGTTCAAATAGAACAATTCATAGGGACTAGGAAACGGCACGATAATTCATATCTAAAGTGTGCTCACTACCTCGAGGAAGTGTTTGAAAAGTGAATTAAAAGTGGGCAGACCGCGTCCTATAGAGATTTAAAGCAGTTAACAATTATAAGGAGTTCATGTATGTGGCTGAGAAGAAGAGATTCTGAAGATTCTGAAGGAGACAGCAACTTGGGATGATGATCATGTCTTACTTAGCACACCGTCCTGTAGCTCACAGGATGAGTGTGGGGGCTAGGTTAACTGATGATAAGCAGTTAGGAGGCAGCGGGGGCCACGTCTCAGAGGTAGTCCATCGTCCTAGTATCGGCACTGGAAATGAGTTTGTATGAGGGAGTTCTGTTAGTGACAAGCTTCCACTGAATCCATAAATGAGGACAATTGGGATCTTATTGCATACCATTCCCAAGTTTAATAATCAGCCTACATGCTTTTATTATAAAGCAGTGGGACATTTCAGGTTTAATTATCCTAACCTAGTAACTGCTAAAGTCCATAAGCCTCCACAGAAACCGATGGTCTTGCTAAGTTGAGCAGACAAGGACATCGAGAGTGAGAGTGTTCGGTCATACAGGTCAGTTAGCAAATATCCCGTATAGAACTATAAGATCACAAAAAAATTACCCTAAATGGATGACTGCTAGGTTAAAGCATTATATAGGGCATAAGAGAAGTATATATAAGAGATTAAGGGCAGGTGAAGAAGTTTTAAGGACACAATATAATGAATTAGTTGGAACAGTCAGGAAGTTAACGAGGAAAGCTAAGGACAATTATGAATTAAAGGTAGCCAGCCAGGCGAAGACGGACCACAAGGGATTTTATCAGGTATACAGGACGAAGAATAAGGATACTGTAGGTCCATTAAAGGCAGCAGATGGGGAGCTGGTTAGTTTTATGGAGGAGATATGTAAATTTCTGAATGATTATTTTTTAATTGTCTTCACCCAGGAAAACATGCAGGATATGCCAGATATTGAACAGGTGTTTGGAACAGATGAGAATGAGAAGCTGACAGATGTTTCCATAACTAGGGAGATAGTGGAACAGGAGATAGATAGGCTAAAAAAGTTCAAGACACCAGGACCTGATGAAATATATCCCAGAGTACTTAAGGAATGTAAAGAGATTATTAGTAAGCCGTTAGTTTCTGTCTTTAGGAAATCATTGGAGTCGGGTGAGGTACCAGTAATGTGGAGGCTAATGTAGTACCCATCTTTAAGAAAGGAGACAAAACTTTAGCGTCTAATTATAGACCTGTCAGGTTAACTTCAGTTGTAGGTAAAATGTTAGAGTCAATAATAGCGAGGATCATTAGGGGACATTTAGACAAACATAACTTGATAAATCAGTCACAGCATGGCTTCACGAAGGGGAAGTCTTGCCCGACAAACTTGTTAAGTTTTTTACTGTAAGTTGTATGAGGCAGTAGATAATGGTGATAGTTATGATACCTTATATCTGGACTTTAGTAAAGCATTTGACAAGGTACCCCATCAAAGGCTCCTGAGGAAGGTTAGGGCACACGGGATAGATGAGAAGGTGTTAGGCTGGATAGGGTCATGGCTTGGTAACAGGCGACAGAGAGTGGTAATAAACGGCTCGAAATTCGAGTGGGGTCATGACATTGTTATTTCTAATATATATCAATGACTTGGATAGTGGAATTAGTAGTGATGTTAGTAAATTTGCGGATGACACAAAGATAGGTAGATTAATTAGGTCAGAATCGGATGCCATCACCTTGCAGGCAGATTTAGATAGAATGAATGAATGGACGGATAGATGACAAATGCAATTTAATATCAATAAATGCAAAGTGCTTAGCGTAGGTAGAGGAAACCCACACAATAGGTACACATTAAACAACCAAACTCTGGTAGGTACAGGGTATGAGAAAGATTTTGGAGTTATAGTTAGCTCTGAACTCCGTCTAGGGAAACAATGCATAGAAGCCAGAAACAAGGCAAATAGGGTACTAGGATTCATTTTTAGGAGTGTTAAAAATAGAAGGCCGGAAGTAATATTAAAGTTATACTTGGCACTGGTCAGACCTTATCTAGACTACGCTGTGCAGTTCTGGTCCCCACATTACAGGAAAGATATAGGTCTATTAGAATCAGTACAGAGGAGAATGACTAAAGGGATACCGGGAATGAGGAGTATTCCTTATGAAGCGAGGTTGAAGCTGTTAAATTTACATTCTTTAGAGAGACGTAGGTTAAGAGGGGACCTGATAGAAGTCTTTAAGTGGTATAAGGGTTATAACAAGGGAGATGTAAGCAAAATTCTTAGGATGAGCAACCAGGGTAGAACAAGAAATAACGGGTTCAAGCTTAAAAAAAAACTTATGTTTAGGAAGGAGATAGGAAAAAATTGGTTCTCAAATAGAGTGATAGATGAGTGGAACGGACTCAGTAATCATGTAGTTAGTGCTAGGACACTAGAGAGCTTTAAGAGAAGATTAGACAAGTTTATGGATGGGGATGACAGATGGAAATAGGTAGGTATATTTCATACAAGGACTGCCACGTGTAAGCCTGGTCGCTTCTTGCAGCTTCCCTTATTTCTTATGTTCTCATGTTCTTATGGTCGGTGTTTAGTACCACGAAAAGCGAGGCAGGAATAACTGTCCCCTTGCTGGTATATGATACAAAGTGAGCCTCTTTGAAAATTTATTTCGACTGGTGTAAGCCGTTCCTCTGTGAGGACACAGTCAAGAATCTTGACTGTGTCCTGACTGAATATCTGATCCAAGCAATCTTGACTCATGATTGCTGGCATCAGATATCCGGTAACTGTTTTGAGGGGTACAGCGCCACAACAGTCCCTGTGAAGGAACATTAACGAGGGAAGGTAGCTTCTGACCACGATGTATTATGCCGGGGTATTGGTTTTGCATGGAGTTTCGCTACAGTAGTAGTTCAGTTGGAGTGCCCATTAGTCACCGCAACTGCACAAGTGGCCTTGACGGATGACCTGCCAGTACCAAGGATAAATTTCTTCCTGGGGAACGATCCGGCAGTTGTGAGTCTGAGTACAGTCACTGTCTGCGGACCCCGTTCCAGATGAAGGGGTCGCTGGGACTTTTGAACCGGTGGGTGTGGTTAGGTTCAGTCTGAATGTTGGTGCTGACTTTGTTAAGGCAGAGCCACCGCAAAAAATCATTTGACATGGCTGGGGATGTTGCCAAGCGTGAGGCTGGGAAAGTGGGTTTTGATAGTTCTGTTAATGGCTCGTCTCACTATGAGGAACACTTTGAAGGTGGCACTCAGGTTGAGTTGTCACCTTGTTTGGAGACTGAGGACTCCGGTATACAGGCCTGACCGCAGTCTGTCGTGTCTGGGATGTTAGGGGCCACTGCCGAGGGCGGGGAGAATCCCAAGTCAGCTAGGGAGATGTGAGTCTCCTCTGCATGGTGGGTGCACCGGAGGTAGGGAGCAGTCTGCTCCCCTACCGGGACCAGGCACGGTGAGATATAATTCATCATGTGGACCACACTTTGCTAGAACTGAGTGAACAGGTGGTGATATGCCTGCTGAGGACAATACCTCTCAGGGACGTGTTAATTAACTCAGCTCTCACAAGAGATCTCAGCTCTCGTAGGAGAAGCAGAAGGGTATGCAGTATCTCAGCTCTGCCCTTATCTCATGACGCTGCCAACGTGGAGGGAATTACTGCTGAAAAGCCTCGCGAGTTGATAGTAGGGCAGCAAGAGGATGAGAAGTTGGTTCCTTATTTTGGTAAGATGAGAGAAGGCAGTGAGGAATTAGAAGCTTGGGAGGAGTTTCTGTTGAGGGATGGTGTCTTATGTCGCAGGTGGAGGAAGGAAGATGGAGGTGAGTTGGTGCAGGTTGTGGTCCCGTCGAAGTTCCAGGAAGCTCTAATATGCTTAGCACATGAGGGCCCATTTGCTAGGCAATTAGGAGTCAGGAAGATAGTGAAACGATTGGGGCTGAACTTTTGGTGGCCCAGTATGACCGATGGTGTGGTCACCGTTAATAAGTGTTACTACACCTCTCAAATAGTAGGCAAGTCTAATCAACTCCCGTGTGTGTCCCTTCTCCAGCCTATTCCGGATGTTGCCCTTCCTTTTACAAGGGTGTTAATTGATATTGTGGTCCAACTTCCTCCTTTATGAACTGGTCATGACGTCATGACCCGATATCCGGAAGAGATTCCGCTAAGGAGTACACACTCGCTGGTAGTGTTCAAGGCCCTGTGAACTTCTTTACCCATTTTGAGCTGCCCAAGTACATGTAGTCCGATCGAGGTGTGAATTTCAATTCTAAGTTGTTTATGCAAATCATGACTGATTGGGGATTGGTTCCATGCTGTCTGGTGCCTGTCACCATTAGCTGCGGGATACCTTGGAGAGGCATCATCGTGCTTTGGGGACAATGCTGAGTGCTTTTTTTACTTCAATTATAATGGGGATTGGGATTGTATGTATGCAGTTTGGAAATGGCCCTCAGAGTCACTAGGGATCTCGCCTGGCCAGTTAGTATTTAGGGCAGTGGGTGCAGAGCCCATTGGATGTTATGGCATGATGGATGGTGCTGCTCTTCCCCGGAGTCGACGGAGTCTGTGCTGGAGGTGTCTAATATATATATATATATATATATATATATATATATATATATATATATATATATATATATATATATATATATATATATATATATATATATATATATATATATATATATATATATATATATATATATATATATATATATATATATATATATATATATATATATATATATATATATATATATATATATATTAGTTAAGTAAGGATGCAGCAGACTTCCACCTCCATTTATTATAACGTTTCACCTTCAAAGAAGGCATCATCAGGCAAAAAAAAAAAATATATATATACATATATATATATATATATATATATATATATATATATATATATATATATATATATATATATATATATATATATATATATATATATATATATATATATATATATATATATATATATATATATAGATAGATAGATAGATAGATAGATAAGAACAAAGACATTAAAATCATAATTATGCTAGTGAAACAGATTAAAAACACAACTGCAAACAAAAGAAACAGGTGAGCAAGCAGTAAAAAATAACAAAAAAATTACTCAATAACCTATCAGCTACAGCTTATACATAAAAAAAAAAAAAAAAAATCAAGTAAAATAAAGGTATAAACCTATGGACAAACCTTGTGCACTGTCGCTTATGGTGTGGTGAAGACTGACAAAGGATGGCGGTGTGAGAACTAAATCCCAGAACCTCCGAGCAGAGTATATGAAAAATATAATTGTGATGATGACTGTTGTGGACTTAATTCAGGTTTCAGGTGTCTAATATAAAAAAAAATTCTAATATTTTGATGTCTGTATGTACGTCAGCTTTATGTAATATAATAAAATCCTTCTCCAAAAACGAATGATCATGTGTGTGTAAATGTGTTAGTATTGCAGAGAAAGAGGGGTGAGCCAACTGTTTCTGTGTACGATTTGTAATACCATTATGCTCATTGATTCTATGTTTTAGATTCTTCTTGGTTTCTCCAGTATATCGAGTCTTGCAGCTCGAACAAGTAAATTCACAAATTATGTAAGACATAAGTCTAATAGGAATGCGGTCTTTGAATAAAAAAAAAAAAGAGGCAATAGTAATCGTATTGCCTAAGCTAAATATGAACTTGGTGTCAGGATTGTCACGATCGCTTACTTACTTACGATCGTACGATACCGGTTATCTTTCTAAGAAAGTGGACGTTACACTGATCCCGGAAAGTTTTAAAGGTCTGGATTTTTAAAGGCTTCGAGTGCCTACCCAACCTATTCGAAATCGCCAGAATTATCTCTTACTCTACCTTTACATTGACTCAGTACACCTGGAATTACCTCTAATACCAGATCGATGTTGGGGGAGTAGGAAACACGATTATTCCATATTACAAGCACATATATTAATACTAATAATAATTCACAAACAACATGAGGTAGTACACGTTACTACATGACGTTTTCGTCACTTCCCACAACACCAGAACCCGTTGACACCTCCACCAGTCACAGAAATATTTCCCCTCAACCGCCATTACCGCGTCCCCAGACAATAAATAATTCCCGTATTTCACCTCCTCAAGCCTCACAGGAGTTTACCATCATCACCAAAGATTACCCATAACACCATAACATCATCCCCAAAATCACCAATACACCACAAAACCACAACCTCCACTCACAAAATGGCTGCCAGTTTGACCTATGACCCCTTCCAACAGCGTCACCGGCGCAACTCAACAACCGAATTTCAGCGGACAAGAGCTCTTGGTACCACAAAAGACTCACTAACCTGATCCTGGATATTAAGGTTATACCGCTACACCAATAATAACTCCACAAACTCACTCCATCACCAATCCACACCAAGATCCTTCCCTGAGAGACGCCTTCCCTCCACCTTTCCTCACGACCTAAGGCGCTCTGCCTTTCCCCTCCTTGGAATGTGTTGTTGCCCACTCAAGCTCCCCTCGTTTTCAACGTATTTCCACCTCAATTATACTTCCTCCCTTATACGTACAAAGATATATAGAACTTAAATTATGAACAGAATAATATTACATGATATAAAATGGGTAAATAAGCCTTACACTACTTATAACAATAATAAGGATAATGCCCGAATGGCAGGTAACCGGAACACGGGGACACTAAGAAAACGTGATCCCATTCAAGCTAAACTCGGCCAATAACATGACATCCCCCTTCCCAAAAGAGGCGTGAGGCACCTGATTAGGATGCCTCACGACTAGACGGTGCGTGGGACAAGGCATCGGCAATAATATTCTCACTGCCTTTTACATGGTGAATCTCTAAGTCATAATCCTGTATGACCAGCCACCACCTCATCAGCCTCTGATTGGAGTTTTTCATTTTATGCAAGAAAATGAGCAGATTGTGGTCGGTGAAGACCTGCACAGGCTGTCCCGTCCCTTTGACGTACACTTCAAAATGACTCAAACTCAGCACTAGGCCCAAAGCCTCTTTCTCAATAGTGCTGTAATCCCTTTGATATGGTAACAACTTTTTAGAGTAATAGCCTCCATTCCCTCATGTTCTTGCATTAACACACTACCCACACCATTCTGACTGGCGTCCACATACAATACAAATGGTTTTTCATAATCAGGCATGCGCAGCACTGGGGCACTGACTAACTTTTTCTTAATCTCCACAAAAGCTTCCTCACAAAGCTTATCCCAACAAAATTTTGACTTCTTATTCAGCAACTTGGTCAGGAGCATGGCAACATCAGAGAAATTCTTACAAAATCGCCTGTAATATCCACTGGCCCCTAAGAATCTCAGTATCTCCTTCCTATTGGTGGGTGGAGGGAGATTTACAAAGTCTTTCACCTTGGCTTCCACGGTTCTCACTTCACCTTTTCCAACTTTGAAACCTAAGTACTCCACATTAGCTTGCACGAAATTACTTTTTGCTAATTTGACAGTAAGGTTGGCATCATCCAGCCTCCTGAATACTTCCTCCAGCAGCTGTACATGCTCTTCCCAACTCTCAGTGTACAACAATATGTCATCTATGTACACAGAACATCCCTTCAAGCCCTTCAGTACTCTGTTCATTGACCTCTGAAAAGAACTCCTACTGTTCTTCATCCCAAACGGAAGAACTTTGTACTGGTATAATCCATCCATGGTGACAAAAGCTGATATGGCTTTTGCCCTCTCAGTGAGTCCTACTTGCCAGTATCCCTTTAACAAGTCAATTTTTGTTATGAAGTTGGCACTTCCCACATGATCTATACAATCATCAACTCTAGGGATAGGGTAAGCATCAGGTTTTGTCACCATGTTAATCTTCCTATAGTCCGTACAGAAACGGAAACTCTCTTGACCAGGCTTGGGCACCAGTACACATGGCGAGCTCCATGGGCTCTCACTGGGCTCAATTAAGTCGTGTTCCAGCATATACTCTACTTCTTTTCTCATGATCTCTCTTTTTTGTGGGCTAACTCTGTAGGGATGCTGTTTGATGGGTTCAGCCTCCCCAACATCCACATCGTGCACCACCACATTCGTTTTTCTAGGTGCATCAGGGAACAAAGAATTGAATCTTTCAATTATCTCCCTAATCCTTTCCTTCTTTTCTAGCTCCATGTGCCACAGTTTATCATTTAAATTCCCTAACACAGCTGAGTTCTCTAGCACCATCCCTTCACACCTACTCAGTTTCACTTCGGACCACTTCTCTTCCGCTTCAGTGGTTACATTTACAACACTCACAGTTCTTACTCCTTCTACTACATCACCTCCATTTTCTCTGTCCCTTTCATGAAATGGCTTCAACATGTTTACATGACACAACTGGTTCTTTTTCTTCGTCCCTGGAGTTTTTACAATGTAATTCACATCACTCATTTTCCTCTTAATCTCCCAGGTCCCGCTGAACCTGGCTCTGAAAGGATCACCCTGCAATGGGAAAAGAACCAATACCTTGTCCCGAGGCTGGAAAGATCTGGCCCTCGTTTTCTTGTCATACCAGCCTTTCATCTCACTCTGACTATTTTTCAAATTTTCCCGAGCAATTTTCCTAGCTCTCATCAATCTGTCCTTGAAATCAGATACATATTTCACCACAGTATGAGGCTCCTCTGCTCCTAACCATTTTTCTTTCACCATCCTTAAAGGACCGTTCACCTCATGCCCATACACTAACTCAAATGGGCTGAAACCAGTTGACTCCTGCACACTGTCCCTTAACGCGAACAAGGCTAGTGGCAATGCCTCATCCCACTGAACACTCATCTCCTAACAATACATCCTGAGAGTGTTTTAAAGACTTTGGTGAAATCTTTATACACAACCCTGAGACTGAGGGTGATAAACACTCGACAATCTCTGTTCGATCTTTAGGCCCCTTAGGATTTCCTTGAACGCGCGAGAAGTGAAATTACTTCCCTTGTCTGACTGCAACACCTTAGGAATTCCCACCCAGGAGAAAAATTTCACCAGTTCCCTCATAATGTTTTTAGAGTTTATACTCCTGAGGGGAATGGCCTCAGGAAACCTGGATGACATACACATAATAGTCAGCAAGTACTGGTTTCCCCTCCGGGTCCTTGGTAAAGGACCTACACAGTCTATCACCACCTTACTGAATGGCTCGTCGACCACAGGTATAGTGTGAAGGGGGGCAGGGCGAATCACCTGGTTCGGCTTGCCCACCTTCTGACACAAACCACAAGTTTTACAAAACTCTTTCACATCACCTCTCACTCTGGGCTAGTAAAAATGACACAGGATTTTTCCTAGGGTTTTTCTGACCCCCAGGTGTCCTGCCAGATTACCTTCGTGTGCCATCTCCAAAATTTTCTTCCTATACACCCGTGGCACCACAATCTGCCTTTTCACCATCCAGTGATCAGAGGTTGGGGCTGTCAGGGGCCTCCAACTTCTCATTAATACCCCGTTATCCACATAGTAACCCACGTACTCATTGTCAAGCTCACCCAGCCTTTTAGCCTCATTCCAAATAGACTTCAAGCTTTCATCACTCTCCTGAGCTTTTATCAACTCGCTCTTTCCTACCAGAAAATCAAGGTTGGGCTCCACCTGACCTACAACCGGTTCACCACGCGTACACCGGGTTAGTTCCTTTTTCATCAGGTTCCTCAAACAGAACGCCCAGGCCTTCGTCCTCCTGCGTTGCTCCCTCGGTGTCCATGCGTTCCTTCCGGGCCATCGCTCTGGTCACTGCGCAGACTGGGAACAATTCAGGCACCTCTGCCTGCCCATCTGTTGAGGGAGGGACTTCTGCCGGAGTGGTGGTTTCTGTCATCCCTATCAGAGGGTTGTCTACCATCTGAAGTTTAGGGATAACTCGACCTCCAGCCAGGTCGTTCCCAACCAGCATATCCACTCCATCTACGGGTAGTGTCTCCTTCACTCCCAGTGTCACCTCTCCAGTGACGTATCCACAGTCCAGCCAAACTTTGTGCAGGGGAATACTGAACTTGCCTCCTGCACCCTTGCATGAGACCTCTCTGCCAGTGCTGGTCTCCTCATTCCATGGGAGTACACTACTTAAGATCAAACTCTGGTTAGCTCCCGTATCCCGAAGGATTCTGATCACCTTCTCTGGACTTCCCTCCACTTTCACTGTGCCCTTACTGGTGAAGTGCTCAAAGTCCTCATCTTTCTGCGGCTCCTCTTGTATCTCTGCATTCATATTCTCCACATACTTTATCAGGTCTCTTTGGGCGGCAACTGCTCCCACTGGCTTCGGCCGTCCCTTCGGACACTGGTACTTCCTATGCCCGCTACTTCCAAATCCAAGGCATTTAACTGCACCTTCATCACCACTACCCTTCTGATAATAGGTAGTGCTCCTGGGCCTACTCCTATAGGGTGTAGACCTCACGTTGTGGTCGGCTGGCGAGGGCATGGTGTAAGTGTGGGGAAAACTATAGTTGTTAGGGCGGGGCTGGTTTGATCTGTGGACTGATGTCGAGCTCATCTGGCGGTCATTCTTATATCTCTGATGACTATCATTTTTGTTGGAGAATGGCCTTCTCCCTCCATGGTGTTCATCTCCGTTCAGCTCATGGACTGCACAGTACTTGTCAGCTCTGCGTCCGGCTTCCATCACATCTTTCACGTCGTGTGATACGAGCTCATATTTTATACTGAGGGGCATTTGGCTCATAAATTGTTCCATCTGCATAACTCCTTTTACCTCCTCAACTGTAGCGGCTTCCTCGGCCTTCAGCCACCGGTCCAGTTTAAGGATAACCTCTCGAGCCATCCCGAGATAAGTATCACCTGGGCGTTTTGTTGTCCTGCGGAACCTTTCCTGGTACACACTCGGACATAGAAGGGTTGATCCCAACACTGCTTCCTTCACCGCTTCATAATCATGCGCGTCTCGCTCACTCAAATTCACATATACCTCTCGGGCCATTTCCTCAAATTTAGACTGGACTAGTAATGCCCAATCATTTTCATCCCATCCCATCATCTTTGCAGTTTTTTTTCAAATTGAACGAATAAGTTTTCTTCCTCCCCTTCCACAAAGTTAGGCATACTGATGGCCTTTCTCTCTAAATCCCCATTGCCGTGAGCACCATTTCCTGCCCTGGTCTCATTTACTTTGTTTTGACTTTCTGCTCTAATCTTTTCTATCTCAATCTCAATCTTTTTGCATCTGTATCTGCTCCCTCTTTAACTCCACCTCTTTCTGCTTCTGCAACTGCATCTGAAGTTTCATTAACTCGAATTTTTCACTACTAGAAAGGCCATCTGTTCCACCAAGAGCACCCAGGTTTATCTCACTGACCTCAGCACCTTCTTCTACACTCTCCCCGTCATTATCCTCACTTTCACCACCATTTTCAAACCAGCTCCTCTCCACAAGAGCATTTTTCAACTCCGCCTGCATTTCCTCCTTTTCTTGGATTTCAACTCCACTTGAAACCTCTCAGCCACTGAACATAATTCCTCCTTGGTTAGTGTGTACAGATCATGCACACTCCTCGACAGAAGGAACATCTCAGCACGTCTAGAGGCCACGATTACAATCACTACACTCCACTTAACAAAATATTCACCACAATACATGCACAGTTTTAAAGAAATATTCCACACAGGTAAATTCCTCCCAACGACAATCACCATGTAACACTCGTTACACTCCACAAATGTTCACAGATCCCGGACGGGGCCCCGTATTCTGTCACGATCGCTTACTTACTTACGATCGTACGATACCGGTTATCTTTCTAAGAAAGTGGGCGTTACACTGATCCCGGAAAGTTTTAAAGGTCTGGATTTTTAAAGGCTTCGAGTGCCTACCCGACCTATCCGAAATCGCCAGAATTATCTCTTACTCTACCTTTACCTTGACTCAGCACTCCTGGAATTACCTCTAATACCAGATCGATGTTGGGGGAGTAGGAAACACGATTATTCCATATTACAAGCACATATATTAATACTAATAATAATTCACAAACAACATGAGGTAGTACACGTTACTACATGACGTTCTCGTCACTTCCCACAACACCAGAACCCGTTGACACCTCCACCAGTCACAGAAATATTTCCCCTCAACCGCAGGAATTTACCCAGACAACATTACCGCGTCCCCAGACAAGGTGCTTGCACCTTGCCTAGTCAAACTCTTTCAGCTCTGTCTGTCAACATCTACCTTTCCTTCTTGCTGGAAGTTTGCCTACATTCAACCTGTTCCTAAAAAGGGTGACCGCTCTAATCCCTCAAACTACCGTCCTATTGCTTTAATTTCCTGCTTATCTAAAGTTTTTGAATCTATCCTCAACAGGAAGATTCTTAAACATCTATCACTTCACAACCTTCTATCTGATCGCCAGTATGGGTTCCGTCAAGGCCGCTCTACTGGTGATCTTCTGGCTTTCCTTACTGAGTCTTGGTCATCCTCTTTTAGAGACTTTGGTGAAACTTTTGCTATTGCCTTGGACATATCAAAAGCCTTTGATAGAGTCTGGCACAAAGCTTTGATTTCCAAACTACCCTCCTACGGTTTCTATCCTTCTCTCTGTAACTTCATCTCAAGTTTCCTTTCTGACCGTTCTATTGCTGCTGTGGTAGACGGTCACTGTTCTTCTCCTAAATCTATTAACAGTCGTGTTCCTCAGGGTTCTGTCCTGTCACCCACTCTCTTCTTATTATTCATTAATGATCTTCTAAACCAAACTTCTTGTCCTATCCACTCCTATGCTGATGATACCACCCTGCACTTTTCCACGTCTTTTCATAGACGTCCAACCCTTCAGGAGGTAAACATATCACGCAGGGAAGCCACAGAACGCCTGACTTCTGATCTTTCTAAAATTTCTGATTGGGGCAGAGCAAACTTGGTATTGTTCAATGCCTCAAAAACTCAATTCCTCCATCTATCAACTCGACACAATCTTCCAGACAACTATCCCCTCTTCTTCAATGACACTCAACTGTCCCCCTCTTCTACACTGAACATCCTCGGTCTGTCCTTTACTTATAATCTGAACTGGAAACTTCACATCTCATCTCTAGCTAAAACAGCTTCTATGAAGTTAGGTGTTCTGAGACGTCTCCGCCAGTTTTTCTCACCCCCCCAGCTGCTAACTCTGTACAAGGGCCTTATCCGTCCATGTATGGAGTATGCTTCACATGTCTAGGGGGGTTCCACTCATACTGCTCTTCTAGACAGGGTGGAATCAAAAGCTTTTCGTCTCATCAACTCCTCTCCTCTAACTGACTGTCTTCAGCCTCTCTCTCACCGCCGCAATGTTGTATCTCTAGCTGTCTTCTACCGCTATTTTCATGCTAACTGCTCTTCTGATCTTGCTAACTGCATGCCTCCCCTCCTTCCGCGGCCTCGCTGCACAAGACTTTCTTCTTTCTCTCACTCCTATTCTGTCCACCTCTCTAACGCAAGAGTTAACCAGTATTCTCAATCATTCATCCCTTTCTCTGGTAAACTCTGGAACTCCTTGCCTGCTTCTGTATTTCCACCTTCCTATGACTTGAATTCCTTCAAGAGGGAGGTTTCAAGACACTTATCCACCAATTTTTGACCACTGCTTTGACCCTTTTAGGGACTGGCATTTCAGTGGGCATTTTTTTTATTAGATTTTTGTTGCCCTTGGCCAGTATCCTTCCTACATAAAAAAAAAAAAATTCTCGTATTTCACCTCCTCAAGCTTCACAGAAGATTACCATCATCACCAAAGATTACCCATAACACCATAACATCATCCCCAAAATCACCAATACACCACAACACCAGCTTCCAAGGTCAACACCACAACCTCCACTCACAAAATGGCTGCCAGTTTGACCTATGACCCCTTCCAACAGCGTCACCGGCGCAACTCAACAACCGAATTTCAGCGGACAAGAGCTCTTGGTACCACAAAAGACTCACTAACCTGATCCTGGATATCAAGGTTATACCGCTACACCAATAATACCTCCACAAACTCACTCCATTACCAATCCACACCAAGATCCTTCCCTGAGAGACGCCTTCCCTCCACCTTTCCTCACGACCTAAGGCGCTCTGCCTTTTCCCCTCCTTGGAATGTGTTGTTGCCCACTCAAGGTCCCCTCGTTTTCAACGTATTTCACCTCAATTATACTCCCTTCCTTATACATATGAAGATATAGAGAACTTAAGTTATGAAGAGAATAATACTACATGATATAAAATGGGTAAATAAGCCTTACACTACTTATAACAATAATAAGGATAATGCCCGAATGGCAGGTAACCGGAACACAGGGACACTAAGAAAACGTGATCCCATTCAAGGTAAACTCGGCCAATAACATGACAGGATAGTGTTAAGTACTGATTCTCTTTCTGGTAATATAGCTAAGATCGCCATAATAAGGTAATTTTATCTATTTCCTGTGTCATATATATATATATATATATATATATATATATATATATATATATATATATATATATATATATATATATATATATATATATATATATATATATATATATATATATACCAAGATTTATAAATACTCGAGGTGGATCACTACTGTTATAGCGTAGTGGTAGTGGTGGTAGTAGTAATAGTAGTAATAATAATAATAATAATAATAATAATAATAATAATAATAATAATAATAATAATAATAATAATGATAATAATAATAAAAAAAAAATGTTATGAAGTTTGCTTAAGTTACCGTTAAGATTTTACGTTTTCTTTGATTCGGCGTCCATTTTTTTTTTTAAAGGGTGACTGAAACAAAAAGCAGCTTTGTACATAAACTTTTCCATTAACACACACACACACACACGCACACACACACACACACACACACACAAGCACACACATCCATACTGCGTGACGTCAGGCTGAGCACAAGCTGGAGAGCAGAACGTGTCTAGAAACGAGAAAGGAAAGAAAAGTTTGAGAGAGCGTTTGCTTCCCTGTCGAAGGAGTTAATTAATAATGTAACAAAATGAGGCAGTACAAGATGAATCAGGACCATTTCAATAAGTGATTCGTGCCACGGAAAGGGAAAACACTGTACAGCGCCGGACACGTGTGGAGGGTGCCTCTGCCCCTCTTCCCATTAGGTTCTCCACCAAGAGCGAAATTTTCTCTTTCTCGAGGAATCCTCCTCCGGCTTTTCAGGAGTTTCAGAGACTTGTGTGATTTTATCCATCCCAACTCACTTTATCCTCCTTGATATCGTGATTTATTCTCCACTCCAATTTCTGACCAGGGCCACCATGGTGGTACTGCCATCTTTGTTAAGAAAGATATTCCTTTTATACACCTACAAGTTCACTTGCTCCTGCAGGTTGTTGGTATTAAGGTTTTTATAAATTGTTTTTATTCATAGTGCACTCTGTATCTACTGTCCAGTGTTCCTATCGAGGTAAGTGAACTTGATAATCTTTAAAATGTTCTTCCTTCTCTTATTTTATTGGGCGACTTTAATGGTCGCCTTCCTTTGTGGATGATGACGCTGTCAACCCTCGTCGTCTTTTAGTTGCTTCCTTTATCGAGGATTCAGGATTGGAGATTTTAAACTCTGACGTGACCCATTGCCACAGTCAAACCGGTACTTTTTAACAATAGATCTCTCTCTCTCTCTCTCTCTCTCTCTCTCTCTCTCTCTCTCTCTCTCTCTCTCTTTGTGTATGTGTGTGTGTGTGTGTGTGTGTGTGTGTGTGTGTGTGTGTGTGTGTGTGTGTGTGTGTGTGTGTGTGTGTGTGTGTGCTATTCAGTCAGTCCCTAAGACTTCTGGCCAGTTTCCTAAACGTCCTGTTCCATGGTGGAATGCGGATTGTACAGCCGCTGTTGAAGAAAAGCGTGCTGCATTTACTCGCCTTTGATGGCATTGTAGGAACGTCCACTGTTTGGAAGCCTTTCGACAACCGCGCACCCGTGCTCGCCGCACTTTAAAGAGAGTTCGGCAGGAGTCTTGGAAGAGTTATGTCTCTTCCATCATACTTAGCACTCCACTCCCCGAGGTCTTTAACAGAGTCCGCAAAATATCTGAGAAATAGTCTCCTCCTCCCATACCTGTTTTATCCCATGATATGGAAACGGTGGCAGACCCAAAGACAGTTGCCGACCTATTTGCTGACAACTTTGCAAGTGTCTCTAGAAAGGATCCAACAACACTTAAAGCACTTCATCGTCCATATTTGGAATCTGCTGGCTTCAATTTTGCCTCCTTTAGTGGTGAGTCTAATAATGTTTTCTCGGTCTCGGTCTATTTTCTCGGTCTCAGCTACGCATGACTTTGTTCCAGTGCCGTGATTCATCCCGGAATATGTGATAACATCACATATTCCTTTTTGCGTCACATATCCGATGAAGCTTTTATCTTTTACTCGAGCTGTATAACTTTATTTGGAATACCGGTGATTTTCCGTCACCTTGGGGTGTGGATGTAATTATTCCCATTCCAAAGCCTGGAAAAGTTCATCAGCTAGCAACCAATTATCGCCCCATTTCTTTAACTTCATGGATATGTAAGTGGTGGAAATGATGGTGACTATCAGGTTTATGTGGTGGTATGTGGAGAGAGGCAATTACTTTTTTCCTATTCAGTATGTTTTCTGGAAAATGCGACCCATGACTGATGCTTTATTGTCTCTGGAATCTTCCATTTTGAGGCATTTGGTAATTAGCAACACCATGTTAATCTCTTTTTATTTAGAGAAAGGTTACAACTCAGCCTCGCGTCATGGCATTTTACTTAGTGTGTCTGAGTTTGGTCTTCGTGACCGACTCCTTATTTTCGTACAACAGTTTTTATCCTGTCATTTTTTTTTTTTTTTTTTATGGGTGCGGGGTTGGTTGCGATCTGTCAGGAGTATTCCCACTTGAAGATGGCGTGCTGCAATAAAGTATACTTAGTGTCACACTTTTCGTTGTAGCTATAAACAGTGCCATTGGTGTACTTCTGGAAAGAGTTCTTGGTAGCTTATATGGCGATCACTTATCTATTTCCTTTTCTGCAACTCGGATGCCATTGATTGAGAGGAAAGTGGCATTCAACAGAATTTCTCAATGGGTTCCAACTCAGGGATTTCGTTTCTCGCCTTCAAAGTCTATGGACATGTATTTTTGCCACCTTCATGGTGTTCACAGTGACCCATACTTGTATCTATATGATAGAAGAAGCTCTTGTGTTGAGGAGATTCGTTTACTGGGACTAATATTTGACAGTCGCTTGATTTGGGTACCCAACCTTCGTTTTATTAATGCAGCATGCATGAAAGCAGTGTCATTTCTAAGAGTTTTGGCTCAAACTTCTTGGGGCACTGACAAACAGACCCTCCTAGCCCTGCACCGAAGTCTTATTCTTTCTAAATTACAGTACGGTTATGAAATCTATTAGTCAGCTACTGAGGCTCGGCTCCGTGTGTTGAATTCGGTGCACCACGCTGCTATTCGCCTGGCAACTGGTGCTTTTTGCTCATCCCCAATCCATAGTTTAGTGGTGGATGCTGGTGTCCTGCCATTGGACCTACGCTGTCAGGCTCTAGTAATGAGGTGTTAGTATCGACTCCACCGCCTTCCTGAATCTGTCACGTGCACATCAGTTTCTCATGATGCACGTTCTCCCTTATATGATGTTCGCAGTAATTTTTCTAACCCTTTTGGATATCGGATCTGTTCTGCCATTACCGAGTTTGATATACCTTCCATCTCCATTTGCCCCCATCGCCTTCCAATGGTCGGGTATTGGTAGTTTTCGCGGGTATCGATCTGCCCTTCTGTTGCTGACAATGAAAACTTATGATCGCAGTATGAGTCTCGTGCTTTATTTCTGGAACACTCTTCGAAACACTCAGTCTCCATCCCTGTGTACACATATGGTTCAAAGTCTGATGCAGGAGTGGGATATAGTCTTATATTCCCTTACTTCTGTCAAGGCGGTAGCCTTACGAGAGTTGCCTCTGTTTTTAAGGTAGAGTAATCGGCCATTATTCTTGCCCTAAAAATAATTTTTACCAAACCAATTTTTAAGTTTTACTAGTTTTTAGTGACTCCCGCGTTGTCTGCTTTGGAGCATTTTATTTCCTCTATCCCTCCCCTAATTTCTCTGTTTTAGAATGGATTCTCCTGCTTCATCGCAGAGGATACCACATAACATTTTGTTGGGTATTCGCACATGGGAGAGTTCATGGGAATGAGAAGGCCAATAGGCTGGCTAAATAGTAACTCGGGTTACTCCTTCCACCCCTATGCCATTGCATGATTTATGTTCCAGTATAAGGGTGGCAGTTCTTATTAATTGGCAAGGCTGGTGGGAGGATGTCGTTACCACCACTAAGATGGGTGAGATAATTTCAGAAACTTTCAGAGACTGCATTGCCCTGTCCGCGGACGGGTCACACACACGTCTCACTTATAGTTACCTCATGTCCCGAAAAACCCACCCTTTCTGTGATGACTGCTTAGTTCCCTCTATAGTGCGATACTTTTTAGTGGAGTGTACCAGTGTGGTGGAGCTGAAGGAACGATATCTTTTACAGCTGTCGCGATGAGTTTGGGACTTTCCAGATGTCGCTGATACTTGGAGAGAGGGCTCTCTCCTCGGGACATGAAGTTCTTATGCTTGTAGAGAAGGCTGGTCTTTTAAACAAATTATAGATTACATTTTAATTTTTTTTTTTTTTTTAATAAGTAATATAGTATTGGGCAGAACCTTAATTTTTCAGTGAACATAAAGGTAAGTGAGGAAGACACGTAATGAATACCGCGGGGTCTTGGGCCCAGTGGGGTCATTGTCTTGGGTACGTAACGCACAACGCCAGATATCTGGATCAATAGGGTCAGTGTCTTGGGTAGGGAATGAACAATGCCTGCTGACAGTGGTCTGGATCAGTAGTCTCAGTATCATCTCATTTTAAATAAAATAAAATAAAATAACTAAACCATTACTATACCAACGCTCTCATTTTTATCACTTATGTTTTGTATGGCTCTTCTCATTTCCTTTTATATGTTTTATTTTATAGTGTTTTTTTTTTTTTTACCATTTTTACCATACCTATGATTTTGTTTCTAATACCGATATTTCAAGAATGCATTTTTTTTTTTTTTTTTTTTCGCTTTAAAGGTTTGTGTTTGCGCCATACGACCGCAATGTTGCGGCTCCTCAAACTAAATCAATCAATTAGTCAATCTGGATAAAATTATGCTTTTTTTAATCATGATCTACATAATGAAAGCATTAATAATGAAACCAATGAACTTAATATTAATTTAAGCCTATCCTAACCAAACGTAGTCCTCCCTGATGGAAACGGTGATCTTATTTCAATATTTTCCATTATTTCTCTTGGGTGACAATTTCCATATATTCTAAGCGAGTGTGACCAAAGTGGCGTAGCAGATGAAATAAGGGTAAGAAGTGCTGAAATTTTCATCAGCTGGTGAAGTGAGTTTGTGCCAACCAAATTCCTCTGAAATTCTATTATATTACTGTTATAGCCTATAAAGTGTTGCTGTACTGTTAAACATATAAAATGATAACCAAAACACTGTTTTATATCGTTAGATACAATATAATAATAATAATAATAATAATAATAATAATAATAATAATAATAATAATAATAATAATAATATTAGTAGTAGTAGTAGGAGTAGTAGTAGTAGTTGTTGTTGTAGTAGTAGCAGTAGTAGTAGTAGTAGTAGTAGTAGTAGTAGTAGTAGTAGTAGTAGTAGTAGTAGTAGGAGAGAGAGAGAGAGAGAGAGAGAGAGAGAGAGAGAGAGAGAGAGAGAGAGAGAGAGAGAGAGAGAGAGAGAGAGAGATCCCCACTTGCTCTAGCCTTTGATGCTTCTTGTCGGTCATCATGTGCACTGAAAGACGACCGTGTGTGTCCGACACGTACGGCCACCCTCAGAAGTCACTGATCAGCAGCTCGGCCATCCCTTCGTGGCCAGCCTCCGGGGCGGCGTATAGGGCACTGCCAGTTCCGGTGAAGAAAGACCACTTCTTGCACTCTGCAGGAAGGCGACAGTCACGGGATAGTTTGGAAGCCGTAGCCTTTGCCAGGAGGTCGCTCAGTGCTGGCCGGTCAGTTTCCTTTCCCCATCGCCAAGCAGTCTGCCATGGGATATTTCCCTCGATTTCCCTTTCACCAGATTCTTGATGTCTTCGACAAGGGCACCGCTGACCTTTTCCAGGCGACGTTGCTCTGCACCCTGCTAGCAGCAGTAGCCCTGTGAGGGAGAGATGGTCGCGACATCAGGTACGCACCTTGTGCAGAGAGAGAGAGAGAGAGAGAGAGAGAGAGAGAGAGAGAGAGAGAGAGAGTCATGGTTCAACTACGCAGAAGAGTCATTAAGTGTCATAAAAAAAAACGCATAGCCGTATAGAATCTTACATAGTTCGAAAAAAAATAAATAAAAAAAAGAAAAATCCTCGCATTATTCCAAAATATTAGGTTTCACAGGCGTTATTACAATTATATTTACACCTTTATTGATAAATTAGCAGGGATTTTACTATTATGAGATCTACTTCATTGCTTGTTATTAACATTAAACTAAAGTGTCTGTTTCATGCTCTCTAATGTTGGACAACTTTGGTGTGCCACATATCTATCACGCGTAGCACTAAAACAGTGGTTCCCCTTTTTTTCGGGCGACTCCAGTCATGCACCTCAAGACATGACTGCAACCCCACGAGTTTAGTTGTATGTGTTATATATATATATATATATATATATATATATATATATATATATATATATATATATATATATATATATATATATATGGAATAACTATGCGGGAGTAACTATGACTCCTGGAGGTCCCGGGATGGTGTCATGCCGTGACTCCCCGAGTGACGTGAAAACCCTCCTTGAGACTTAGTTACTGGGGAAGTCTGCCTCCTAGTGGCGCCCACTGGAAACGTAGGAACAAGCCTGCCGGGGCAGGATTGGGCCTACGGCTAAAGTGCTTCCCCACGAGATGAATGTGAGGCGGGGGTTGGACAAATATTCCATCCTCCCTTCTCAATGAACGTTCACAGAGTAATGGGGTTCCGCCAGGCTTCGGAGCCCAGAACAGCTTCACTGATCCGGAGTCCTTCTGCTCCTTCGAGTTCTCTATCTCGTTGGGGTGGGGACCGTCAGGGTGATTTGCCGCGTCGTTGGGTCAAACCCACTTACCCTCGGCAACGGTAGTCACTCTGGCGTTTCCGGGGTGACGGCCCGCTGGTGGGAAGGTAGCGCTCTTCCTGCCTTCAAATACCAGCGGGTTCATGGCTTTGATAATGGGGTACACGGTGCGGATGCGGTACCAGTCCCCCCCCGGGTCGTCCGAGGGGCGGGCATAGAGCCTCTATGCTCGTCCTAAGGACCAAGGGCATCCTAGCAGAGCTCGTAGTCTGCAAATTGGTGTTTCGTGCTGTGGCGGGCCTAGTAGCCCGGGTAGCCAACCGCCTGGATGAGGGCGGCGTCCTCAGAACCTGAATTCTGTCGGGGGCGACTTCGGCAGGTAGGTTTCGCATCACCTGTGCCGTTGAGGACGGTAGTTGTGAGTAGTGCTGGCTTAGCCCGCTACCCTGTCGTCCCCTCCAAAGGGGTTGTCCTGGCCGCCTGCTATCGGCTGCTTGGTCACCAAGCGCGGGTAAACGGCGGTCGGACAAAGCATGACTCGATCAAGGTAGCCTTGATCGGACTGCCTTTCTGTCGACGACCCTAAGTTTCTTGACATCCCCGTCAACTTTTTCTTCATTAACTTCTGCAACATTCGCGGTCTAAGATCTAATTTTCAATCTGTAGAACACCACCTCTCCTCTTCTAAACCTCATCTTCTTTTCCTCACTGAAACTCAGGTGTCTGAGGCAACTGACAGTAGCCCCTTTTCTGTTCCCTCCTACTTTCTCTATCCTCATTTTCGATCCAAAGCTGGATGCTGCGTTTATCTGCGCAATGACTTAACCTGCTCTCGTGCCCACGCTCTTGAATCTTCCGAGTTTTCCACCATCTGGTTACGACTACAGAGTCACTCTCATACTAAATTTATCTGTGCTGTATACCTCTCTCCTAACTCCTCTGACTATAAGAAATTCTTTGACTACTTAACTTCCAAAGTGGAGCACATTCTGACCCTCTTCCCTTTTGCAGAGATCTCCATTCTTGGAGACTTCAATGTTCACCACCAGCTTTGGCTTTCCTCTCCCTTCACTGACCATCCTGGTGAACTAGCCTACAACTTCCTCCATGACTATCCTCCATGACTATCCTATCAACTATCCTCCATGACCTAGAGCAATTGGTGCAACATCCTACTCGTATTCCTGACCGTCTTGGAGATATGCCCAACATTCTTGACCTTTTCCTGACCTCTAATCCTTTTGCTTATGCTGTCACCCTTTCTTCTCCGTTGGGCTCCTCCGATCACAATCTCATATCTTTATCTTGTCCTATCACTCCAATCCCTCCTCAGGATCCCCCTAAGCGAAGCTGCCTCTGGCGTTTTGCCTCTGCTAGTTGAGGTGACCTGAGGAGGTATTTTGCTGATTTTCCTTGAAATGACTACTGCTTTCGTGTCAGAGACCCGTCTTTGTGTGTTGAGCGCATAACAGAGGTGATAGTGTCTGGCATGGAAGCGTACATTCCTCACTCTTTTTCTCGTCCTAAACCTTCTAAACCTTGGTTTAACACAGCTTGTTCTCGTGCTATACATGATAGAGAGGTGGCCCACAAAAGGTACTTAAGCCTTCCATCACCAGAATCTCATGCACTTTATATTTCTGCCGGAACCATGCCAAGTCTGTTCTCCAACTAGCCAAAAACTCCTTCATTAACAGAAAATGTCAAAACTTTTCAAGATCTAACTCCCCTCGTGATTTTTGGCATCTAGCCAAAAATATCTCCAATAACTTTGCTTCTTCCTCTTTCCCTCCTCTACTTCAACCAGATGGCACCACTGCTATTACATCTATTTCTAAAGCTGAACTCTTTGCTCAAACCTTTGCTAAAAACTCTACCTTGGACGATTCTGGGCTTGCTCCTCCCTCTCCTCCACCCTCTGACTACTTCATGCCACCTATTAAAATTCTCCTATTGTTCTCCGAAACTGTGCTTCCGTGCTTGCACCTTGCCTAGTCGAACTCTTTCAGCTCTGTCTGTCAACATCTACCTTTCCTTCTTGCTGGAAGTTTGCCTACATTCAACCTGTTCCTAAAAAGGGTGACCGTTCTAATCCCTCAAACTACCGTCGCATTGCTTTAATTTCCTGCTTATCTAAAGTTTTTGAAACTGTCCTGAACAGGAAGATTCTTAAACATCTATCACTTCACAAACTTGTATCTGATCGCCAGTATGGGTTCCATCAGGGCCGCTCTACTGGTGATCTTCTGGCTTTCCTTACATATCAAAGGCTTTTGATAGAGTCTAGCACAAAGCTTTATTTCTAAACTATCCTCCTACTGTTTCTATCCTTTATCTCAAGTTTCCTTTTTGACCATTCTATTGCTGCTGTGGTAGAAGGTCACTGTTCTTCTCCTAAATCTATTAACAGTGGTGTTCCTCAGGGTTCTGTCCTGTCACCCACTCTCTTCTTGTTATTCATTAATGATCTTCTAAACCAAACTTCTTGTCCTATCCACTCCTACACTGATGATACCACCCTGCACTTTTCCACGTCTTTTCATAGACGTCCAACCCTTCAGGAGGTAAACATATCACGCAGGGAAGCCACAGAACGCCTGACTTCTGATCTTTCTAAAATTTCTGATTGGGGCAGAGCAAACTTGGTATTGTTCAATGCCTCAAAAACTCAATTCCTCCATCTATCAACTCGACACAACCTTCCAGACAACTATCAACTCTTCTTCAATGACACTGAACTGTCCCCCTCTTCTACACTGAACATTTTCGGTCTGTCCTTTACTTATAATCTGAACTGGAAACTTCACATCTCATCTCTAGCTTCTATGAAGTTAGGTGTTCTGAGACGTCTCCGCCAGTTTTTCTCACCCCCCCAGCTGCTAACTCTGTACAAGGGCCTTATGCGTCCATGTATGGAGTATGCTTCACATGTCTGGGGGGGTTCCACTCATACTGCTCTTCTAGACAGGGTGGAATCAAAAGCTTTTCGTCTCATCAACTCCTCTCCTCTAACTGACTGTCTTCAGCCTCTCTCTCAAAGCCGCAATGTTGCATATCTAGCTGTCTTCTACCGCTATTTTCGTGCTAACTGCTCTTCTGATCTTGCTAACTGCATGCCTCCCCTCCTTCCGCGGCCTCGCTGCACTGGACTTTCTTCTTTCTCTCACCCCTATTCTGTCCACCTCTCTAACGCAAGAGTTAACCAGTATTTTCAATCATTCATCCCTTTCTCTGGTAAACTCTGGAACTCCCTGTCTGCTTCTGTATGTCCACCTTCTTATGACTTGAATTCCTTCAAGACGGAGGTTTCAAGACACTTATTCATCATTTTTTGACCACTGCTTTGACCCTTTTATGGGACTGGCATTTCAGTGGGCATATTTATTTTTTATTTGATTTTTGTTGCCCTTGGCCAGTGTCCTTCCTACATAAAAAAAAAAAAAGGCTTGGTGGTGTCACACCCAGGAAGAAGAATTTTGTTTAGTTAAGTGGGGCGAGATGGTCCCTTTTAGTTTTGCCAATGTAGTAGCATTTTTATTTTGTAAATTTTTTGGGTGTGGCAAAGAAGCTCCACAGAGTCAGGAGTGGGCAAACAGGGGTGATGTGGGCAGTGCAGGCCCGGTCGAGAGTATTGACCGGGATGTATTTTGCCTGGCCCTGACGTGATAGTGCACCTGGAGACTACGGTCCCTAATTAGCACATTGCATTGTGCAAAGATACAGGAATGTCTTTACAGGGTGACTCTGAAGTTTGTAAGTTGAAGATACAGGTGGAGTAGGGTGTGTAGTGAAGAAAGGGGGAGAGTTTGAGGGTAGATGGAAAAGTAGAGAGGGGACAGAGAACAGAGGGGACGACAGAGGAGGAGAAAAGAATTCTAGAGTCACAGGCAGAGTTGGAGGATCCGTAGCTGGTGGAGAAAAGAGATGACTAAACTGCCCTGCATGAGAAAGCTTGCACACCAGTGGAGACGTGAAGACCACAGGTCCTGGTGTAGTACTAGAGAAGGGTCTGAGAGGAATAGGAGGGGAAAAAGAAGAAACAGCAGTCTGAGCTGGAGGGGCACGTGGGAGCCCAGTTGTTTTCTGTTGTAGTATTCATTTATATCAGTGCTGTAATAGTGTTTGCTACTTTGTAATATGTACCTGTCCTTTGTTTGAGTTTGATGTTGCGCCCTATTAGTTGTATGTTGATTGTGAATTTGTACATTTCCAAAATTTTAGTAAGCTTTTGTATAACTTCCAGAAATTTTCCTTTTATGAGAGGACGTGTAATGTACAGCGAGATAACGCAATGAAGAAGGTAAGAATGAATGAGAAAGAATGATAAAAGAGGAAGAGAGAGATAGATAGATAGATAGATAGATAGATAGATAGATAGATAGATAGATAGAGAGAGAGAGAGAGAGAGAGAGAGAGAGAGAGAGAGAGAGAGAGAGAGAGAGAGAGAGAGAGAGAGAGAGAGAGAGCTAGGGGTACAAAAACCATGTGTATGATGCTGAGTGGTCACTCAAAGACAGTAACTTAATATAAGAATTTTCGCGCCCAGACACTCTCTTCTCCGATTAATTTACATTATTTCCTTTTGATCAATCAGTTTGAGTCTCACACAGTTCACACTAAAAGAGTTGCCCTTGACAATGAAGTAATTAATGTTAATTTGGCCCCCTTTGTTTGCTCATGAGAATTTTTAAAAGTAGTGTTTTATTCAAGAGGAGACAGCGTGAGGAGCGGGTGTAGGCACGTCTATATGTGTGTGCGTGTCGCACATCCCGCCCCTTTAGCAGCAATGCGGGAAAACGGTTAGAGCACTTTCTCACGTTCAGACGCTACCCTGTTGTTGGAAGGAGCAGACATACTGAGATGTGTTCTAGTATTTCCCCGAGACTGAGGTGGGATACTAGATAGCCTGGTCAATTGCCGTGTCCTATTCTACACAAATGGGCAGGGCCGTGCGGCCCTGCCCATTTGTGTAGAATAGGAGTATCTGTAGTAGTCTCCCAGTAAGTGTAGCGAATTACACACTACACCCAGGGATGCAACTCCACGGCTGTACATGTCGAGTTTTATGCACAGGGAGCGGTGACTGACCCCTCTGTGTATTCGTGAGCACTGTGCCGTGAGTAGAGAAGATGGGCGTTGGCAGTGCTGGTAGTTGATATGAAACCGGAGGCGTGAAACGCTGTGATTGGCCCGAAGAGTTGCAGCGCGCCGGTCAATCACGGAGGGGGCAACGCTACATAAGAGGCCATGCCGGTCCCTAGGAGAGAGAGAGAGAGTGAGAGAGAGAGAGAGAGAAAGAGAGAGAGAGAGAGAGAGAGAGAGAGAGAGAGAGAGAGAGAGAGAGAGAGAGAGAGAGAGAGAGAGAGAGAGAGAGAGAGAGAGAGAGAGAGAGAGAGAGAGAGAGAGAGAGAGAGAGAGAGAGATTGATTGAATATATTTATTTGGCCATTAATCAAATTACATTTGATTACTTACGAATGATGGTAATGCAGCTAGGTCCAATAAGCTACAGCTTTCGTAGAACCTGAATATTATTATTTTTTTTAATTCCTGAGACATAGCAAGGGACAGGTTTCGGTCTCTCACATATTTTATAAATAATCAACAGAATATACAAGATTGTATACAAAAACAACAAAACATATATAACATATGTATGAGTATATGTACAAATACACAAGTGAACAAATACCCTTTATATTTAAATATATGTATATATATATATATATATATATATATATATATATATATATATATATATATATATATATATATATATATATATATATATATATATATATATATATATATATATATATATATATATATATATATATATATATATATATACATGCACGCATATACGCATACACTAAAACAAACATACATCTTTGTAGTGCATACACACATTTACGTACATACGCACACAGTCACATACAGGTAAATACAGATCCACATACATACACACATTCATGCATATTTACTTTATGTACATGTACTACCAGTATACAACTACATGCGTACATTACATGTATATGCACAAGCACACACACACAAGTTGGGATATGAAGCTAAGGACATAAGCACATAAGTACATATATATGCAAGCACATAAATACATACCTACCAGCGCACAAGTATACATACACACATAATAAATACATGCATACTCACACACAAACTTATATACATACGCACACACTGAATATATACATACTCGCACACAAATTCACAAGCAGTCGCATACACGAGTACACCAACACAAAAGGCACATACACGATTATATATATATATATATATATATATATATATATATATATATATATATATATATATATATATATATATATATATATATATATATATATATATATATATATATATATATATATATATATATATATATATATATATATATATATATATAATACGTATAGAATATCAAGAAGATGGTCATAAATACTTATTCGTAATAATTAAGAAGGAGTGTGCTTTTTAGCCGGTTTCTAAAACAATTTAAGTTAGTGATGGAGGTAATGTTTTGAGGCAGATTGTTCCAGTACTTGTTTCCTCTGAACAAGATACTTTGCTGTGCATGTGTTGTCCGACACAGTGGGTGTAGGGTATTGTTTCGGCATGTGTTAAAGGTTTGTGCCATTGGTGTAAAGCTGGAGACTACTGGTGATGAGTATGTAGATTTATGTACGAATATATTGATTTGTAAGAAAATAATACCTTGAAATTTGGGAATTTTAAAGTCATTGAAAATGTGACGTGTGTGATCAAAAATTTTTTTTGAAGAACATGGTACATAATAATTTTATTTATTTATTTATTTTTTTTTTTTTGAATGATGAATAGATTTTCAATTTAAATTTTTTTAGGTGCCTCTCCATAAGGCAGAGCAGTAAAGTGGATGAGGGTATATTAATGTGAAGTAAATTTGGTGCAGACAACCTACATTTAGATTGGTCCTCAGATGGTATATAATTCCTGTTAATAATGATAATTTAGATGTTTATGTATAAAGATAATTTTTCCACTTCAATTTCTGATCTATAAGTATGCTTAAGACTTTATATTCAAGAGTTTCATGTAAAGTAGTATTATTCATCTTAATTAATGTAAGTCCAGTGTATGTCATGAGAGGGCTAGATGTCATAAACTGGGTTTTATTAATATTTAAAGTCAATTTGTTACTCTTAAGCCAGTCAGATATATTAATTAGTTCAGAATTTAAAATGCGAGTAATATTTGTCAGTTTATGGCCTTGGATAAAATTGGTTATTTCGTCAGTGAAGAGCAGGAGTTTGTTACTGGCTCGAACAATATAAATCTAATAAATGTATAATAAGAAAAGAATTAGGCTAAGAACAGATCCTTAAGGAACACCACATATAATATTGTTGTATGGGGAGAACACATTGTTGAAAAAAGTGAATTGTTTCCGATTATTGAGATAGTTCTTGAACCACCTGAGGAGTGCCGCGTATTCTGTAAACAGAAAGTTTTTCTAATAAGACGTTGTGGAAGATGGTATCAAATTCCTTGGTTAGATCGCAAAAGACTTATTTGAAATAGCTTGTTGTCTAGTGTATTATAAATACTCTGACAGAGGAGGTGAATAGGTAGTTCAGTGGAAAACCTGGGGCAAAATCCATTTTGTGCGTCAGTTAAAATGTCAAGATTTGGTAAGTAATCAAAAACCATAATTTTATTAAAAAATTTCACTGAAGTTGGCAAGAATGGAAATAGGCCTATAGTTATGTGGCAAGTAGTTGTCTTCTTTCTTAAATACTGGAACAATGCGGGCAATCTTCAAGAGCTCAGGAAAGATTTATTTATAATAAAGATCAAGATTGGAGAAATTAAGTCATTACAATCTTTTACTATCTTTTTACTGATATCATCGTGGCCTGGAGATGAGGTTTTAATATCTTAAATTACTGACGTAACTTTATTTAAAGTAGTAGGTTTTAGATAGAAGGAGAAATCAACTGGTTCAAGAACATAACTGTTAAAGGGAGTTTGTGGACCTCGAAAATTGCTGGATAATGCATTAGCTATGTTGCTGAAGTATTCGTTGAAATGTTTTGCTATGGCGTAATTACCGGTGACAATACTGTCGTTAAAATGGATTGCTAATGGTAATTCAAGTTTAGATTTTCCTACTAGGTTATTGATTGTTGCCCATTGTTTTTTTTTTTTTTTTTTTTTTTTATTCCCCGCGTTTTCTGTTAATTTAGTTTGATAATAATTTTCCTTAGCTTCCCTTGTTATTGACGTTACTTTATTCCTTAAGGACTTGAAGGTGTTCTGTATGTCAGGGGTCAGTTTGCATATAATTTATTAAAGTTTATTGCACTGTTCAATAAGCTGTTTAATGGCTTGTATTATGTCTTATTTAGATGTTTCACTTTTTCTTGTGTTATCAGTAAAGGAAAAATGTTTATTATAAGCATCACTACATTTTTACATATAGGTATTGAAACTTTTATTCACTGGGTAATTTTCTGCATTAGTATCCCAATTATAATTTGTTAAAGGAAGTCTAAAGGCAATTTTATTTTGTTACTGTCGCCAAGTTGGAGTTGTCTTTACTGTTAGATAGCACAGAAAAAAAAGAGCTAAAGATGAGCAAGTGGTCATTTATGTTGTTGTAAAATATTCCGCTAGTTAAATAATTATAGATGTTTTTCTTTTATAAGTGATCTATGATTATTGCTGATTTTTTTTAGTGACACGTGTTGGTTTATTAATGGTAGAAAAAATGGGAAACTGTGGAACATATTCACCAGATCTTGGGCACTTTTTGCATTAAAATTCAAAATGTTAATGTTGAAGTCTCCCGTTTTATAAATAGGTGTTCTGAAGCCGGAAACAACAGATATGATATCCTGAATAGATACAAAAAAATTATGATCTGTAGATCATGCCTACTATGAAACAATGTGGGCAGGTAATTTCTAAAAAGAAACAGAGATTCTATGTGAGGTAATTGCAACAATAAATTGTCTACAGTTCGGACCTTAAAACTATTACCTGTAAAAATAGCAATGCCACCACCGTGTGTATTTTTATTACTAAAATGGGAATTATATCCTTCAATGGAGTAGAGATTGGAAATAGCATCACTGAGACGAGTTTCACAGAAGCTTATAACATCATATTTTGCATTACTTACGTTTATACATTGTGCACAACTCTCTAGGTGGAGGGGAATACCGGAAAATATTGAGAGCATATAAATTTAAAGACATATTATGTTTGCTAAACTTCACATTTTTTTATGATCACCAAAAAAAAAAAAAAAAAACAATTAGGTTCAAACAAGTAGTGATCAATAAGACATATCATTATCATAAACATATTATCATAATGTTTGTAAGAATTTTATAGCATATTGTTAATAATATGGAAGGAAAAAATGATGTGGTACAGCATTATTCAAGTTCAGTATTGTCTAAACTGGCAAAAGGAAGGAAAGAGAGAGAGAGAGAGAGAGAGAGAGAGAGAGAGAGAGAGAGAGAGAGAGAGAGAGAGAGAGAGAGAGAGAGAGAGAGAGATACGTTATACACCTAGTTCATTGCATTTGTTCTTTTTTTTTTTTATCTCGGCAACTTAGGTGAGAGTCCCTGAGGACACCCGAGGACAGGGCGTGGAGGGAACAAAGTAAACCTACCGTGTCCCTCCTGCTTGTTGTGCCTCTATTTGTGCTCGCCTCCGCCTGCCTGATATCTGAGGAGCGTACGATAGTTTTTTACACTTGTATGACAGTTAGGGGAATAGTGCTTTTCATTTATTTATTTATTATCTATTTTATTATTATTATTATTATTATTATTATTATTATTATTATTATTATTATTATTATTATTATTATAATAATAATAATAATAATAATTATAATAATAATAATAATAATAATAATTATTATTATTATTATTATTATTATTATTATTATAATTATTATTATTATTATTCTATATATTTTTTTTATTTATTTATTTATTTTTTTTTAATAAATCTACTACTGCTGCTGTTGCTGCTGCTGCTGCTGCTGCTGCTATACAATGCAAATCCTCCTGTGTTTCTATTAGTACTTGCCCTTTCCTGCCTGGTATCTGAGGCACAAGATAGGTTTAGTACTTGTATGACAGTTAAGAGAGTAGTTTTTTTTTTATTGTTATTAATGTTTTTAGTGTTTTTAGTATTTTTTTTATTAATTCTTCTGCTTTTCTTGATATCTCAGAGTAGTTTACGATATTTTTTAGTACTTGAATGTGAATAAGGGGAATAATGTTTTTTTTTTTTTTTATAATTATTGATTGATTGCCTGATTTATTATTATTTTTTATTCTACTGTGTTTCTATTTTCACTAGCCCCCCCTTGTGAGATATCTGAGGAGAGACTATAGTTTTTGTACTCGTATGGCAATTAGGGCAAGTGTTTTTTTTATTATTATTTTTATTTATATGTTAATTTTATTATTATTATTATTATTATTATTATTATTATTATTATTATTATTATTATTGTTGTTGTTGTTGTTGTTGTTGTTGTTGTTGTTGTTGTTGTTGTTGTTGTTGTTGTTGTTGTTATTATTATTATTATAATAATTATTATTATTATTTATTTATTTATTTATTTTTTTACTAATTTCACTCTGTCTCCATTTGTACTCGCCCCATCCTGCCTGATAGCTGAGAGGTGTGTACAATAATTTTTTGTACTCGTATGACAGTTATGTAACGGAGTAATACTTTCTTTGTTGTTGTTTGTTTTCTTTCATTACTACAAATAGTGTTGCTGCTGTTGCTATAACTCGTCCTGTGTTTCTATCTGTATTCGTCTCCTGCCTGATATCAGATTACTTAATATGTGAGGTCTGTCTATATAACCTTTGTTATCACATACGACACTTGAAAACCTCCATCATATCGATTGTTTTTTTTTTTCATGAAGCTTACAACGAACACTGCAGACTTACCCATGAGGGACCAAACCATTCGCCTCTGTAAATAATATTAATATATTCTACATTATGATCATAACCACTGCCACTTTTCTACTGCTCTTTTTTGCTCTTCTGTTAATTCACAGTAGTAGTAGTAGTAGTAGTAGTAGTAGTAGTAGTAGTAGTAGTAGTAGTAGTAGTAGAAGTAGTAGTAGAAGTAGTAATAGTAGCAGTAGTAGTAAGAGTAGTAGTAGCAGTACTAGTAGTAATAGTAGTCAAAGTATCATTATCATTATTATTATTATTATTATTATTATTATTATTATTATTATTATTATTAT